>NW_006256877.1:5654422-5697975 GCF_000478725.1 Eutrema salsugineum
ACTTCCGAAGTACACATCCTTTGGATCATATACGTTCCTAATCCCCGTCACATGGTTTGTGGAGTATAATCTTGGCTAGATCTCTCGTTAATAAAGGGCTAATCAAAAGAGTTGGGTCGGGTTGTTCAATCTTTTTAATGAAAAGATCCTTGGTACCATCCTCTCGCCCGAGATTAGCCACTTGTACAGGTTTAACTATTTCCTGAACCTCATGGTTAATCATCTGATTGACCCAGCGACAATACGTGGAATTTGGATTTGATAAATGCAATTATTGACCCAGCTGATGTGGAATTAGTTCTTGCTATACCCATTAGTAGTTCATATCGAGCCGATACACTTGGATGGTATTTTACAAAGTTTGGAAAATATACAGTAAAATCAGGGTATCAAATGGAACAATTTTTTGCAACTGTTTCTGAAATAGTTTATGGCCCAGATATCAAGCCATTGTTAGCACATACATGGACATTAAAATGTTCACCGAAGTGAAGACATTTTATTTGACAAGTAATTTCAGGATGTCTATCAGTATTGGCCAGGTTAACAAACCCATGGAATTCAATGCGATACACAATGTGCACGGTGTGGAGCAGAGGAAGAAACTATTTATCATGTTGGTTTTGAATGTCCTCCGCTTTAGAAACATGGTCCCTATCTCAAATACCAACTCTTCCTGGAGTTTTTTCATTATCATCGGTTTTTTCAAATTTTGATATTTTTAGGAGACTCTCTAAGGAGACAGAAACTTTACAATTTCATTGGATTGTGTGGTACATTTGGAAGGTTAGGAACGATAAGGTGTATTGGAATACGGACATAGATCCACTAACCACTTTGAAAATTGCAGAAACTGAGGTGACATTATGGGCGGTAACACAAAGATCTGAACAAGAATTAACTCCACCTCATAATATCAGTTTTTTGGGATATCTGACTCCAATCACATATGGAGATTGGTGGTGTTATTGATGGTTCTTCGAAAGAGTCAGATTTATCATCGGGATTAGGCTGATACTATTTTAAGGAAACTGATATGGACAAAATATGGGAGCACAAAATGTAAGAATGAGTCTATCGCCTCTACATGCTGAGATCCTCGTATGGGTTATGCTTTGTATGATTGAGAATCAGAAGACGTTAGTAGCTTTTGCTTCAGACTGTTCGGAGTTAGAGTAGATAGTGTCTACACCTGACGAATGGCCAGTATTTGCTTTACACTTGGAAGATTTTGTGAGGATTAAGGACATATTCAACTTCTTTTCAATATCATATATCCCACACATGAAGAACATGAAGGCAAACAATCTGGCAAAAAGTGCTCGAGTCTATCCTCAAGATATTATGTATGTAAGCTCGGCACCACAAGTTTTGGGGTAGTCA
Source organism: Eutrema salsugineum (assembly GCF_000478725.1). Taxonomy (NCBI): domain Eukaryota; kingdom Viridiplantae; phylum Streptophyta; class Magnoliopsida; order Brassicales; family Brassicaceae; genus Eutrema; species Eutrema salsugineum. The sequence continues at coordinate 5,655,806 of NW_006256877.1, forward strand.
ACCGTTCTAGGTGCTTAGGCTGTTGACAAAAAAAAAAGTTAGAGAAAACAAAAAAAGTAAAAGACAATGAAAAAGAACTAAAAATGGAAAGAAGAAGAAAAATTAAAATATAAAGAAGAGGATGCATATGCAGACGAAGTAAAAGAAGAAGCATACATACACTAGATAAGTAAAAAATACGAGACGAAACAAATCAGAAAAAGAAGATGAAGTAAAACCAAAAGAAGAAGTAAAAGCCTGAAACGATGAAGAGGAAGATGAAAAAAAAGGAGGAAGAAGAACATAAAGTTGATAAAAAGAAATTTTCGAAAATACGAAGATAAATACGTTGAAGATGAGAAAAAAAAAACCGGAAGAAGAAAATAACAAACTAGAAGAATATAAAGATGGTGAAAGAATATATTAAAATCAAGAAATATAAGGAGAAGAAGACAAATATGATGATTTAGGCCATGTTCGTTTTTGCATCTAGACACTGTATCTGGATGCAAATACTCAAATAATGTTCGTTTGGACACTTTAGAACCAATGTTTAGATGCTGCATCTGAATGTAAAATCAACATCTCAAAACTCTAAATATTTGAGATGTCGTAAAATGTAGAGTTTTGATGCAAATCTAACATCTCAAAAACTAAAAGACCAAAATACCCTTCAGTATAATATATTTATAATTATCCATAAAAAATATCATTTTTGGCAAAAAGAATTATTTTTCACCAAAACAAAAAATATCGTTAAAATCACATAATCACGGTTTTTAGCCAAATCACGTTTTTTCGCCAAGACAAAAAATTTTCAATGTCTAGCCATAAAACATGCAAAATCTTATGTTCCCACTAAATATGCAAAATTTTGATATTCCGCCAAAAACGTAAAATATTATTTTCTCGCTAAAAACGCAAAATCTCGGTTTTCTGCCAAAAACTCAATATTTTGGTATTCCGGTAAAAACGCAAAATTTTGGTTTCCCACCAAAAATGAAAAATCTCGTTTTCCCGCCAAAAATGAAAAATCTCATTTTCCTGCTAAAAACGCAAAATCTTGTTTTTTGGCCAAAATCGCAAAATATTGGTTTTCCACCAAAATCAGAAAATCTCATTTTCCCGCTAAAAACGCAAAATCTCGGTTTTCCGCCAAAAACCCAAAATTTTAGTTTCTCGCCAAAATCGGAAAATCTTGGTTTTCTGCCAAAACCGCAAAATTTTGATTTTCCGCCAAAACGCAAAGTCTCATTTTCCCACAAAAATACAAAATTATTTCACCGCCAAGACCGCAAAATTTTGATTTTCCGCCAAAACGCAAAATCTCATTTTCCCACAAAAATAAAAATTATTTTGCAGGCAAATCTGAGAAACGTTGTTTCCCTGCAAAATTTTATTTCCTGTCAAAATTTTTATTTTTCACCAAAAACGCAAATTCCGATTTCTCCCAAAACGCAAAATAAAATTTTTCTGACAAATCTACGAAATTATTTTTTCCCGAAAAAAATGAAATAATTTTAAGTTAATTTAATATAAAACTAGTTTAATTATAAATAAAAGAAATTATTCAAAAGTATGTCATTTTAGTTCTTTTTAGTCATTTGATATATTTTGCATCCAACTATTTTTTGTAGATTCATAAACTAACAATTTTGTAAGTAGATGCAGCATCTTGATACAAAGTATATATACAAAACTAACAGTATCTAGATATTGTATTTAGTTATAGCATCTAAATGCTAAATCTAGATGCAACATCTAGATAAAAAACTGAATAAGGCCTTAGCTGTCAATGATTTGTAATAATAACTGTCTAAATAAAATTTTGCACAATTAGTGAATTGATCTCATTCTCGTATATACTACAAAAGGTCTGTGAGAAAATTTCTCAGACGCTTCCTAAAGATTGTGACTGTCTATTGTGATTGCATCGCTTTTATCTACTACAGCAATGCTTTGTGGAACAGATCAGTTGAGCTTTACCCTTTTTTCGTAAGTAATTTTCGTTATAGTACCTCCATCAAAGGTATCTCAACATAGGTATTTCAACATTTAACTAAAAGACTTATTCTTATTTTATTATCAAATGTTGAGATACCATTGTTGAGATACTTGTGATGAAGGTGCTCTTATATAATACGAAAAATGAATACAGGGTGGGATAAGATTTTGATATCCAAAACTAACGTTAAACATAAATAAACAAACAAAAAAAGAGTGACGTATCTAGAAAAAATTTAGTTAAAGACATAATTTTATAAACAAGAAAAAATATTTAGTTGGAGATAACTTTTTCTTTTTTATCAATATATTAAAAAAATTATTAAATTTACCAAAAAAAAATAAAGAATAGTAGGGGGCACTTGACCCCGTAACACCTTTACTACATCTACCTCGCGAAAAAACAAAGTCAATATAAAAAGGGTTGTTTTGAAAATAAGAACGTTTTTAAGTTTTAATTTGAGGAAATGGAAGTTTTAAGTTTTAATTAGTCGGGGTAGGGACATATTTTCAATATGACAATCTTACCCTTCATTCTGAGAGAGAGAGAGAGACAGAGCAGTCTGTTCCTCAGAGAGAGACAGAGGCAGAAAATACCGTGGGTCCCAGGCGTTCTCTACCTCCGGCGCGTATCAGCCAGGAAGAGAGCACTCACGCGCGTGTTTGGGTCGTTTTTTGGGCCTGATTTCGAATTTAGGAATGAAATTCCCAAAAACCACCTAACTGGGCCTCGGTTATGGGCCGGAAACTACCCAAGTAATTACACGAAAAACTACCCTTCCCATTCCCTTGTTAATTTTGGCGGGAAAAATTGTGGTTAATTAGGGATAATAGAGTTCATTTGGTTAAAATAAGAAACAAAGTACCCTAACCAAATTAGAAACCCTAGTTTCCCTTTCCAGAAGATGTTGAAATTAAAGGGGAAATTATGCGATGATCTAGAGGACAACAACCCCGGTTAGTTACTTAATCCTATTATTGTACACCCATAGATTTGTCATTGTTATTTTCGATTTTTTCGGTCTGGTGTTAGCCATTTGCCAGTAGTTTTATAGATATGGTGTTCGCGAATTGCAGTGGATGCGTTCATTCTTGTTATGGCGGAAACGTGGATAAGGTACTATACAAGAGAATGGGATTTCAAAATGGACATATCTCGTCGTGGCAGGTGCATAAATTGCAAAGATGTGTCCGGACCAGATGATTTGAGAAATCTGATTGCGCATGAGTTCGGATTAGACACGAGAGTTGTTTCGGTTGAGATTTCCTACTGGTTTGATGATGTTCTAGCTGAGCTTAATGGTGATACGAGTTGTCCATGTGTAATAGTTACTCTTCGAGAGTACAAATTCTTCCTTTCGCTGCATAAGTCTGACAAGTCTGTGAATTTATTTGTCACATTCAAGGAGTCAGTAAATGGTAAAATGGTGAGATTGAAACGGAAGGAAAGTCTTGAAGTTCAAATTGCGAGGGAACGGCGAAAGTCCTTAGGGCCAACAAACTTCATAGCCTCTTCTTCGGCAGAGTCTAGTCAACCCGATGATGAAGCAGATGATGAAGATATCGATGATTGTTTGCTGATAGCACATGCCGAGAAAATATAGGCAGAGGCCGCAATGAACACCTCCAAAGGTGTACAACTTGAAGCTGTCTCTGTTATCCATCCTCCATTGGGATTAAAAATGTCCCAAGAATCAGAGAAAGTAGAGGCTAAGGCCAGCACTAACACCTCTGTTAATGTAAAACCGGATGTTCCAAGTCACGCTGTCTCTGATGACCACCCTGAGTTGGAATTAAAAATGTCCCAGGAATCAGACGAGGCGAGAGATTCGGAAGAGAAGGAAGCTGATGATGTTGACGATGACGCACACGGCTCTGATGATGATTATGATCCGGATTATGATTTTGACTGGTGGAATGATTACGTACTAGCAGATGGAAAGGGTTTCCATTCTAAACCTGGATTTGATGAGGATAAGGATGACTCTGGTAGTTCAGGCGGTTGTGGAACTACTCGCGGAAGTGAGCCGAGTGATTCAAACCATATGGACAACTCCATTGTCTTAACGGAGAGTCCTATTCATTTTCCTGGAAGAAAGAGGACTGTATGTGAGAATGTTCTGGCTCCCCATGGAGATGATCATGATTTTGTGCAGACTCCGACAGGTGATGTCAGTTGGGGGCGTCTGAATGGCGGTGCAGAGCTGAAGAAAGCGATTAAACGTACAGAACTATATGGAATTCCGGATGTGGCACCAGTTTCTGATGAAATGGTAGGGGATTTCGATGAACTTGATTTGTCAAATGAAGATGGAGAGATATGGGTTGGGAAAAAGTTCAGGAACAAGGAACACTTTAAAATCACGTTGGCCATCAATGCGCTGAAGAATATAGTGACGTTCGAATTCAAAAAGCATGCGAAGAAGTACACAGTCGCCGAATGTCCATCAAAGATATGTGATTGGAGAGTGTTGGGGTGTCAAGTTGGCGAGTCAGCGTTGTATGAGGTGAGGAAGGCGTGTTTGAAGCATACATGCCACCCCGACACAAGAAAGAAATTTTCAAAACATGCTACTTCTAAAGTCATGGCGGCTCTGCTGAAGTCTAAGTATGAGAATGCAAATTTGGGCCACGTGCGAGTCAGCTACCTGCAATTGTTCTCTCCGAATATAATATTACAGCCTCGTACTGGAAATGCTGGAAAGCTAAGGAGCTGGCTATATACTCTGCTCACGGAACAGAGGAGACTTCTTTCAAATTATTACCGATTTACCTCCATGTGCTCAAGTATGCTAACCCCGGCACCATGACGCATTTGATAACCGAGAGCGAGAGAGATGAAAAAGAAGGAAAATGTATTACCAGGTTTAAGTCCGTATTTATGGCATTGGCTGCGTGTATATCTGGATGGAAACATTTGAAACAAGTAGTTGTTGTTGATGGGACTCACCTCACTGGTAAGTATAAGGGTTGTCTATTAACGGCCAGTGGACAAGATGCTAATTACCAGGTATATCCAATAGCGTTCGCCGTTGTTGATGCAGAGTCTGACAAGACGTGGAGGTGGTTCTTTGAGAAGTTGTTAGAAATAATTCCAGATTCCTCTGATCTTACTATTATCTCGGATAGGCACGGTGGAATTGCCAAAGCTAAAAAGAAATGGTATCCACAGTCACACCACGGTGCATGTCTTGTCCATATCCAGAGAAATGTTCACGCTAAATACAAAGGTTCCGGTCAGAAAAGGTTGGTGGGAAAGGCTGGAGAAGCGTTCACAGTTTCTAATTTCAAGAAACTATACGCAAGACTGAAGGATGTTGATTATGGTTGTTGGGAGTACATGGAAAAAATCCCTCTTGCGCTGTGGACTAGATCACACTTTTCTGGTCAGAGGTATAATCTGACCTCCAGTAACATTGCAGAGTCTCTGAACAATGCACTATTAGCTCCCAGAGACAGTCCAATCGTTGCAATGCTAGAATTTATCAGGCGAATGTTAAGTAGGTGGCTTGAATGCAGAAGAGAGACCATTCAAAAGATGGATGGTGACGTTACAGAAGAGGTTGACAAGTTAATGAACCTGCAGCAGCAAAAATCTGCTGCACTTTCGGTTCAAGGCATTTCTTTGTGGGAGGTTGAAGTGAGTTCTGAGTTCGGTGTACGGAGGCTTGTTGATCTCCTAAACAAAACATGCTCATGTCTAGAGTTTCAGACATTGAAATACCCTTGCCGACATGCAATGCCCGCGGCTAGGCTTCGCCAAGTGGAGTACAGCAGTTTGGTTGATCCAATTCTTAAGAAATCAATTTGGAGTGCAACAGTTAGTGGCAAAATCCTACCAGTGCCCGACCCTGACGACATTCGTATCCCAGCAGAGGTGCGTGAACTTAATATTATGCCACCTAAGGCAAAACGTCCATCAGGAAGGCCTACGACGAAGAGGAAACTTTCAGCAGGAGAGTATCCTCAGGTTAGTGTACACTAAACATATATTTTTTTCCCCGGTGATACTGATTACTGATTAATGATTATTGATATACGCCGTTGCAGGTTGCAAAAAAAAAGAAGCCAAACAAATGCTCTAGATGTGGAAATGCCGGCCATAACCGGGCAAAATGCAAGGAACCATTGGGTTGACCGGGTGTGGCTATTGTGTGTCTCTTGATGTTTTTTTTGTGGGGATATTGCTTTGTTTTTTGGGTTTGTTTGTAGCGTACACTATGTTTCCCTATATTTAAACTTGGAAAGGCATGAACTATGTTTAATTTGTTATGAAATTTATGATGTTTACTGGTCAGGGTTTAGGGTTTAGACGGTGGACATGTTGCTATGTTTTTTCGGGTTTGTTTCTAGCGTGTACACCCTTGACGGTGGACACTGTTTGTGTACACTGTGATGGTGGACAACATCAATCAGTTTACATCATATAGTGTATTTGCATTTATGGCTTATGTATAAGTTTACATTTATATGGTTTAGCATATAAAATTAAGTTATGGACGTTAAGGGTTATGGGTTAGGGTTTAGGCTTTAGGGTTTAGGGCTTAGGGTTTACGATGAAGGCTTTAGGCTTTATCTTATTAAGGAATCAAAATAATTAGAACAGGCATGGATCTGGATCAAAATAATTATCAAAGACATGGTTCTATAGCAGAGAAAGAAAACTTTTATGAAAGACATGGATCTGGATCAAAATAATTATCAAAGACATGGTTCTATAGCAGAGAAAGAAACTTTATGAAAGACATGGTTTTGGATCAAAATAATTATCAAAGACATGGTTCTATAGCAGAGAAAGAAAACAGTATATAGAAAACGGACAATGATCGTGTCTTTGAATTGAAATTGTAGGACAGGACAACACGAGTAAACGTTTTTTTCAAAAAGCAAGTCATTACAATTTTGAAAATCGCAATAATGAAACCAGTGTCTGAGTTCAAAAAAATCAAATTGGAAACGACAAAAACTAGTTAAGTACCTTTTTTGAAACCTGTTGCACCGTTTGACCGACTCGTTTCCCTTCTTTACTTTATAATGTTTTTCCGGTCGTCCTCTATAAAAACTGTCCCCTGCCTTCTTCAGTGAAACAAGTTTCCGGAGACAGAAAAAGTTAATAACAGCAAAAGTTACTTACTTTCTAAACATGTACTCTGCGAAAGTGGTCTCATTGCAATTGAAGGAAGTGGAGAGGAAAAACAGTCCATGTTTCAGTACAGGTATTTGATGGTTAATTTGTAAATAGGGCATTAGTTAAGTTTTAGTTTTACAGGGTCGGTCTTTTACATCGTCTACCTAATTAGTGGTTTGCCGATTTCATTAGGACATGTGGGTGAGGACTTGTATCATTGGGAAGCTATCATAACGGGGCCTAAAGGTTCACCCTATGAGAATGGTGTTTTCAAAGTAGACATTCACTTTCCGCTTGACTACCCTTTTGCGCCACCTAGGGTAAGGAATGAAGCATATGATTGCTCTCTAAAATTGCTGTATTTTTAGGGTTTAGGATTTAGTCAATAAAGATTTCAATTACTAATAACACTTATATTTTTCAGGTGATGTTCAAAACAAAAGTGTATCACCCAAACGTTAATACTTATGGGAACATTTTTCTGAAGATGTTGAACCCAACTCACTTCAGGACCAACAACAGCATCAATGATGTATTTTTACACATGAAAGAAATAAATCGTTATTGTCTTTTAGGGAATATAATATAGTAATTCCGTTTAAATAAGGGCTTACCTGTGTTTACATGTATATGTAATCAGGTACTGACAGAAATACACCAAATGTTTACTGCCCCCCGAATAGGCGAAGGACACTTTTTTGTTGAAGAAATTGCTAGGATTTACGTGGAAGACAGGGCTGCTTTTGAAACCACTGCACTTGCGTGGACGGTGGAGCACGCCGGAGGAGCATAAACTCCTTAATTGTACTTTTAATTATGTTTGTTGAATTGTGTATTTTGTTTAGGAAAAAAATAAGACCTCTATTTTGTTAGCGTGTAGTTGGTTGGGAAGTTTATGACTTCATATTAACTTTTTAATATCATTTTGTGGTTTTTATGTTTTGGATTTGATAAAATGTCGAAGCATAAATTGTCCAACGATTTCATGAAACATAAATCATGAAATATTAATTCAAAGATTGTTCATTACATACTAAAAAGGAAATATATGTGTACACTTCATATAGTGTACACATACTCGTGTACACTTGCAATGGTGTACAGCATAAACTTATTTTTAAAGCATTTCGCAGATACGCCTAGCACACCAATATATGAAGCAACCATTGCAAAGTACTCGGATCTCAGGTTCAAAATGATCAAATGCACAATCAGGCAGCTTGATGACGTCGTCGTTTGGATATGGAAATGAGTTTGAGTACGTATCCATGTATGCAGTTCCGTAATATGAAATCTCAAGAATTAACTCCTCACCTAATTGTCGCACGCTCTCTGACTGTAGACTTCCGTGATGCGTTGCCAACAGCTGCAATGTTTGGCTTGCGGAACAAGGGTCACCCAAGCAAACGCTGAACATGGCGGACGCCAGGGTCGAGAGAGCGTCGGTGGGAACATTTGGTTCCAGCATGGTCCTACTTGCAATGAGATATGCGCCTCTTGTTGCAAGTCTCAGGCCTTCCCAGTATCTTGCCTCAGGGTTTCCACTCGCCAAACATCTCAGAAAGAATGGGCGTCTTTCATTTCCAGGGCATATGTCGTTGGGGACACAGCAAAGGGCATAAATGTTGGAAGCTTTGAGGACATCGTCGGTGAAAACAAGCCGGAGGGTGCGCTTTCCAGCGCGCACAAATGGTCCGAGTCGCCAAAATGCTTCACTGCCGAGCCTCTTCAGGATTTCGACAAGAATTTCATCAGGCAAGTCTGGGAGCGACATGTTCGGTTTAGGGTTTGTTATGTTTGGTTTAGGGTTTTTTTTGCTGGAAAGGATGCAAGTTTTGGTAAGACAAAGCGAAATCATCATATATGGACTTCACTGGTGTGTGGTTGGGGGGTGGAGAATTTATTATACGGTTGAAAATAATATAATAGTGTACTTCCTTTTAGTAAATATTTCACCTACCCGTTTTGTACCCCCAATTTTTTGGAATAATGTTCAGTTCTCTTTTATTAAAGTGCCTGAAACTACTAGTTACATTTATAATGTAATGCGACGTGTTGGGGTCAGTTTAGCAGTTATTGAAGTGGCTCTTATCTGTATACCAACCACGAATTAGGACATTTATATATCTATCCACCTTGTCTACAAATAAAGCGAATCAAATTTATTTCTCACCAAAGTGAAACAACAATGCACTACTTAGACGATGATGTTTTAGGGTTAATAGTAAAGAAAGTAGCTGAGGATGATTCCTATCATCTTGCCCCCTTTATTCGCGCAGGAAAACGTGGAAGAGCCATCGCGTTCACCGACGACGTGTTACGCTCTGCAGACATCTCTCGATTGGTTGACTCACCGCTCGACGTATCCCCTAGGAGCCGTCACCGCCCATTCTTTGAGCGTTGTCTTGGCGCCTGTAATCCACGAGCTATTTATTTCGAAGCCATTAGAGTTGCCGTGAGTGAGCAAAGATTGTATTCAGCGATTACAATGCTTAACCGACTTCTCCCATGTGATAAACATGCTACTTTCGCATGTGCCATGTTTGAAATTTGCGTCGGTCGTCCATGAAGGGCTAAAAATCTCCTCACCTATGTATTCACTCACCACGTCCCTTATGCGGCTTATGAAATGAAGCTGTTAGCGCACGCCGTTATACGTCACGTATGGGAGTTCGCACTGGGGCCGTTTCAAGATCCGTGGGGTAGCCTTTGGTCCTTCCCCATCACCCTACAAGAAGAACCTATATCGGAGTGTGTAGATGACCATTACGATGGCTCAAATACACCAGACTGCGAGTATTGCCTTCTACAATGCACGGCTCTGCGCATAAGATATTTACTTTAGTTTAATTATTTAAATTGCAAGTGCTTGTTTTATTTTGTAATAAATTCAAGGTGGAAACTAAGTGAAAATCACTTGGCGATTGATGTTGTAACAAGTAGCTACTAACAACTTAACTAGTTGTAACAATGTAACTACTTCTTTAATTTCTGTAGTTGGTAAACATCACTTCACAAACTTATTGTAATATTACTTCTGTTCAACTACACACTAATTGTCTTACCATTAACTATTTCTCAACAACAACTACCCATGGAATTCAATATATAGTTTCATAAAATTGCGCAGAAAGTTCACCCTACACAAACCTTACACAAACCCTATATCCTTCCCAAAAAATGCCAAATTTACCAGATTTACCAGATCATATTTTCGAAATCATTGTGAAGAAAGTTGCTGAGTCTGACTGCATCGACCTTGGACCGATTATTCTGGCCGGGACCCGTGGTAGAGACATTGCGTATAGCGCGGAAGTACTCAGATCGGCATACCTATGGACATTGCATGACACACCATCTCGGATATACCCTGGTGGAGTATATCGGCCTTTATTCCTGCGCTGCTTAGCGTCGAGAAATCCACGGGCCATATTGGTCGAAGCTATAAGGTTCGTGTCAACAGAGGAGAAGATCTACACCGCCATCAGGATGCTAAATATATAAGCTCGTGCCATCAGTAGTCTATGCGACTTACAGCTGTGCGATTTTGCAAATGTGCGTGGGTCGCCCTAACAGAGGGAAAAAACTTCTGAAGATGGTTTTTATGTACCACTATCCTCATGATTCTCGTGAAATTCTTGAAGTCGCCGCAGAGATAGTAGATTTATTCTGGTCATTTTGCCCACGTAATAAACATACATACAAGGAAAAGTTCAGGTACCCTAGTCTCATTCATGAAGACAACTCTGCGTCGTGCGAAGTGTATCACGAGAATGTGCATTATATTGTTACATGTGAAAATTGTTATCTTAGATGTTCGGCAGAACGCATAGCAAAAATGCTTTAGTATCGATGTGCTATGCTCGCTTGTCGCTTGTTTGTAAAATAAATATGAAATTTTTATAACAGCCTTATGTTTAACAGCCTTATGTCAAAAAAAGGGTTTACAATCACGTATACCAATGTTGGTGTACGTTTACGAACCCGTATACCAATTATAGTGTACGTTTACGTTCAAGTATTCATCGTTCTTTAAAAATGTGTAATGTTATTATATTTTCAACCTGTTTTACGTTTCCAATCTATATCTGACCCCGTTTACGTAAGTAAGTGTACGTCTTTAGGTTTACGGTTTTAGGTATACGTAAGTAGGTGTACGTCTATAGGTATACGGTAATAGGTGTACATAAATAATTACAGTGAAGAGGTGTACAAAATTAATTACTGCCCTAGACGAAATGATATCCTAGCTTGATGATTAATTACGTAAGTAGGTGTACGTAAGTAGGTGTACGTCTATAGGTATACGGTAATAAGTGTACATAAATAATTACAGTGAAGAGGTGTACATAATTAATTACTGCCCTAGACGAAATGATATTCTGGCACTTTCATGTTGATACAAAACATTTTAAGAGCTTGATGATTAATTACTACATTTACGAACATAAGTACCATAAATATCATAAAATCAACTACTAATTCTCCGTAGATTATATTTATACAAAAGTAAGAGTTGCAACTAAAAACCGAAAGCAGACAAGCAATTTGAAAAATATCAGTTGTAGTTTGGAACACTTAGACAACATAAATAATTAAAGAGACACGAATGCAAGCAAATACTAAGATTACGGCTTTCACCAATCGAGCATGAACGGCCAGCCTGGAACGACGTTCCTAATGAAGCGGAAGAACCTTTGGGTCTCTTGGGCCCAGAAACAGGTTGTGCACTTTGGCTGCTTAAAGTCTTCTGCAAACCACTGGAGCCAGTAATTGATAACCCCGCAGTGACAGGTGTACAGCGCAAGGAATCTCGGATGAAAGGCAGCCACTTTCTCAGTGAAATCCACTGGCAAATCGAAATTCCATCCGTGTGGAACATCGGCCAGCAACAACCGGCTCATCCTCCTCTGGTTTTGCACCGTGAGCCTGCCCAAATACTCCTCTGCACGGACGAAGTCTTCCGGCACAGCTCTGAGCCACATCCCGTACACAAAAAGGGCTCGGTCGTAGCCTCCCTCCGCAGCAGCCCTTATCAATTCCACGCCTTCACAATCGTGGAAGAAAAAGTAGGCTTGCATCCCCCTCTCGAAAATAACCCCTGGATTACCCGCGTCATGGAATCTCCTCATCATCGTTGGGTAATGTGGAACCGCCGCTTGTTCATGCACGATTTTGGCGGGATCAATGGCTCGATAGAAACCCCTGCTTGTGCCGATACGGTTGAAACGAGAACAAACAGCACGGAGGCGGGCTATTTCCCTTATAGTTGGGTTTGTAGCGGCCAGAATTTGTTCCAGCAATTCAACAGGGAGTGAGAGAAGATAGGAAAAGTCAGCATCACCACCTCTGTTTCTCCTTGGAACCATCGTTTATTTCGGTGAAAAGAGAAAAGATAAGAAAATGGAATGAGGAAGATGAGAAAGAATTGAAAATGGTACAAAAGAGGAAGTTATGATGGTTCTAAGTAGGCAGTTACGGTGAAGGGATTGAATTTAAAGAGGTAGTGCAGTTTTAATAGAGCCGAATAGCTGTCTTTGAAGAGAGACGTTGAAAAGAGACGAAAATGTGTCTTTTCGTTTACCGGCAAAATTAAATTACCACAATAAATACAAAGAATTACCAAATAAGACAGCCCTTTTATAATTGTTGGAAAATAAATTTCTTGTCATCATTACAGACGTTTTCTCAACATCACGTTAACCGAGATAGAGTAGAGATTGAGTCCACATAGACGAAATCATGATTTTTTTTAAAAAATATGCGTACAGAAATAGGTAAGGTAAGACTTTTAATAAATAATGTCGTGTGTATATCCATGTTCTCCAAAAATTCTCTGAAACAGATAATGTCGTTTGTTTACTCAAATATATAATATGTGATAACTGTAACATTCAGGTGTACAAATTTAGGTGTACATATTGAGTCCAGATTGAGGTGTTTTTTTTTGTGTAGTTATTAGGCGTACACAGAGAGGTAAGCTGAGACTTTAAAGATATAAGAGAACGGTAAGAGAACGGTTCTCGAAAAACTTGCACTACCACCCACCGAAATTAAATAAAGTCAGCACAATTAAAGTATCCATAGATTGAAAGCAAAACAAAGTACACCTACATACATACATACGTAGTAGGCCTAAATAAAATTTTAAATCTTAAAGTACGAAGTAACAGCAACGCCGAGGTGTACTTAACTTAGGTGTACACACCAAGGTGTACACCCCGCAGGTGTACACACCGAAACTGGTTGACTTGCACCAATCAGTCACCATTCTTCCATTGACGGCCCAGAACGCGCTGCATACCAAACAAATACGAAGAACTTTTGCGTTTCCTGTGCCCAGAAACACGACGTGCACATGCTTGGCCCCTTTAACAATTCGTCATGCCAATCAAGTTGAGCATTGGCAACACCACAGCGACAAGACCAAAGTGTGGCAAACTGAGCATTAGTCTCAAATCTCCTCCTCGAGAACTCTTCTGGCAAAATAACATAACCACGCTCACCTCCATCAATAATTTTCTGAATTATTCTCCTCATTGCCCCCCTGCCTAGTTTTGAAAGGTACTCTAAACCCACGGGGTCTTCAACCACTGCTTTCATGTACATGCCATACATGTAAATACATGTTTCGTATCCCATATCTGCAGATTCCTTGATGAGTTTTATGCCACATTTGTCTCCTCGGCAGAAGTAGGATTGCGTGCGTCATACATCGTCCTCAACAAGTTGGGAAATTCCCAATTCGCGATAAAAGGCATATCGAAATCTTCGGGAATAGGCATCTCCAATTCCACGGGATCAACCGATGCTAGAAAATTTTTGGTTAAAGTGCAGGCCTGGAACCGTTTGCAAACTTGCTTCAGTGTGAAAATTTGTTGGACGGAGTTGCAACTGTATGCGAGAACCTTCTCCAATAGTTCGTCGGGAAGCGCCATCAGAGGGGATTGACGATAATCACGGATATCCGCATCACATCGCCCTCTCTTTGGTGCCATATTTAATTTGTGAGGTTCAATTGTGATAAAAATGGTTGTTTATGGAGATGGAATAACTGCGGTTTAGGATTTGTGAAGCGGAACGGTTCTTAATGTTACATATATATAATAATTAAAAAAGCCCACTAAATGACCGTATACATTAAATGCGGTTACCGTTAAGATTGTAAATGAGTTTGTAAAATTAGTGGATAAACCATAAATTTCCTTGTTGTACACCCAATTGATGTACACGTAAATGGATATTGGTGTACAGGTACATATTTAGCCGGGAACAAGGTATTCACACAACAATTAATAAATACTAAAATAATGTGAAGTATAAACAAATTTGTCTTTATGTACTCCCATTTGATGCATATTGGTGTACAACTAAACGCTATTAGGTGTACGGATACGCAATTATTAAAGTAAACTAAATTATAAGCAAATTATATAATCGACACACCAATTAATAGATAGTAAAGTAAACAATATTATAAGCATATAAATTATCAAATAAACCCACATCCTAAACATTATCAAACACATAATCCAACAAATAACCCTTGCATAAATTGTCAAGTTCAACATTAAACTTCAACATTCGTCCTAAGTGTTGGCAATAGCCGGATTCCTGACAAACTCTTCGTATGAGTCCATGGCGTATTTCTCCCTTAACCTGTCAACGTCATCGTCCGTTATCAAACCCATATCCTCCACTCCAAGGCCTGCAGCATGCATCTCTAAGAATTTGGCCGCACATGGACCACAGTCACCGGATCTTTTGTTCTGATATATGCCCTCCAAACGACTCCATGTGTAAGGGGTGGTGCATAGGCCTTCCGTTAATTTGCTATCCAAATAACGCTTCAATATAAATGGCATACTTTGACACACGGGCGCCATATACTGCTCCACAGCGGCTTCATCATTATGACTGATGAATGAGTCCAAAATCTTTATGTTGCCCGTTTTAAAGTCAATTACAAGGCCCACCCAATGCTCAGACCCCCAGTTCATGGGGACGTATACAACGTCCACAAACCGTACAAACATTTGCCTCTACCGCTGATTAGCCCACTTTGCTGGTTTTCCCAATACAATGCCCTGAATGGTTTTCCCCCAGTCATACTGATTTTTGTCTCGCGATATGAAATCGTTGTAGTAGTTGCCGATGATGGATATGAACAAGGTGTCTACAAATGCTACCCTGTCTTTCAAGTATATTTCACCTCTACGTCTCCAAAGCATGGCCATTATGACTTGCATGTGCTGACGAAAAATAAAACATAAATAACATATAATACAGATAATTAAAGATTGAGTAAGTACTAACTATATACTTACCATCGTGTTAACCCACTCAATAGGCTTCGCAATTTGTAGGAAGAATTGATTGTTCACAGTATGACCATTGACAATGCAAAATTCGCTGTAATGAGAGCAATTGGTAATTGATTAGAATGAAAGTTTAAGGATAAATTGCTTTCAATACGATATAACTTACATGTTTCTTTCACGCGATAATAACTCCTGAAATGCCTTGAAGTGGTCTTGGTCAACTGTTTCGAGTGGTTTGTACGCAGCTTTCGATCTGGATACAAATAGAGCTTTCACCTTTGAATCAGCGGTGTAAATATCTCGAATCTTGTCCGATCGTACACGTGCGCGTTTTGCTCTACTTCTTCCTCCTCTTCCTGTTCCTCTACCTCTTCGTCCTCTTCCTGTTCCTCCACTTGTTCTCCTTACACCAGACGATCCCTCAACTTCTTGTGGGGGTTTTGGAGTACAAGGGGTCTTCTGCGAAGCATCACTTGCATCCTCAGGCGCAGTATGGTAATCTTTCCCCGCATTTGAGTCGTCCTCATTAGCCACACCCTACAAACCACCGTAACAATAAAGCGTATAACATATCAATCGTATACCTAGCGTATACCTAAACACTACTGTATACACATGCATATCATATGAACAACTTTAATGTCTGACCTGTGCATCCTGCGCATCTGTCTGCGCTTCATGTTTCTTATATGCGTAGCTCAATGGGTGAGGAGTCTGAGGTTTGTAGACTACTAAGGGGCCTGACACCAAATTTGTTCTACCACCATCCACCTGAATAAGTCATAAAAAACATAGCACATTACACCCACGTTATGAAACTTAATAGAGTCAGCTGCTGACTAAACAATTAGCTCACCTCGTTGAGGCCAGAAGGTGGAATTTCATCCGGAGTGACGAAGTAAGGAGGTGGACGAGTTGTTCCTGAATTGGCTTGTCCCGGTTCAGGGGTCATCGTCGGAGCTTCTGGAGTCTTCAAGTACGCATGGTCCCTGGGAGAATAATGGTCCCCGCCGTAGTAACTAGAGGTCCCTTCTTCATCATCTCTTTCTTTCTGGTGTACACCATCTTCGGGGTGTACACCATCATTATGGCGTACGCTAGACTGTGCCCCTCCATCTTCGGCTTCGTCTTCATCTTCATCCGCTTTTTCACCATCTTTTTTTGTATTCTGTCCTTCGTCATCCTGTTCCCCATCTTCTTTTGACTGGTGTACATCGTCATCTTCTTCGTCCTCTTGGTATACGCCCAATCTCTTGTCCAACTCGGTCTTAATCTCAGGAAGGAGCAAAGTATTCTGAAGTACTATCCATCTTTTAAGATCTTTAATCTGTCAACTTTCAGGTGTTTCATCTTCCGATAGATTAGAAAAGTTCTTGCCCCTGCCTCTCTTCCTCTGCATATTACGTTTTTCAGTTTGATGGGTTTTCTGTTTCTTTTTCGGTCGGGTGGATGGCTCAGGTTCCTGTTCATTGGTAACCTCGTCCTCTGCATCACTAATATCCACGATAGGTGCCGGTGCCACTGCAAAATCCGAAGGTGTGAATTTGTACCCCTCGGCCATGAGTTCCTGCATGAATGCAACTTCGGCATCCTCTACCTCATCTCCCCAACGCAATTCATTTTGTTGGTCATTCTCACCATCATCCACTACCATCTGTTTCACAGAAAACTAAGACAAAAAATATACAATTGCAAATTTACCAACCAAAATGACAGAGCACTTATCTTTTAAGAGAAGTACTACAAAATAAGACTACAAATAGTACTAAATATAATACTACAAATAATTTACCAGAGGGTCGGATTCGACGGCATGTATGTCCCCAAGATGCAACAGTGTGATAACGTTTTGACAGCCTTCGGGATCTTCAAGGAATGTCTTCAAGTTATCAGGTTGAGGAATTTTGGAAACCAACATTGGTATAGATTGGAGGGCCATGAGTTGTAGTGATAGAGGGAATCCATAGCATGCACTGGTTTTCTGTTTAAGTTGACGGCGCAATCGTGTTACAGGATTCTCCCTTTTCTCGGCATCCGTGATTGCCTTCGGAGCTTGAAAACAAGATACTGTTTTGTTAAAGGATACCCTCCCCCATGGATACAGCATGAACCTATCCAAGTCACTCAACATCTCAACGTATTTCTCGGTGAGGGCCAGATTTTTGCTATTGCAAAACAGAACACCGTCGACAAGAACGATTAGGGCCAATGGAAGCCGTTTCCATCGGGGTAGATCCGGGTCCTTTAGCATTTCAAGCACATCATACACGTTCATAGCCTTCACTCTTCCGAACAGGTCTTTCCAGATTCCTGTTTTCCCGACTTCTTCTTCTTCTTCTGTGCTATCAGGTTCGGGATTGCAATTCAATCCAGTGATTTCCTTGAACTCCCGTATCGAATATCTCAGAGGCTGTCCACCAAAGAGGAACCAAATCTCGTGTTTCTTCGTGGTCACAAGTTGTCATGATAGAAGGGCATGGACAAGTTTGGCGCTGTTGCAACATCTTGCAACAGGTAGATGGAATAACTTCCCAAACTGGGAATGAAGTAGCTTCTCAAGATCTTCAGTACCCTTTAACGCCTCGACAAGGAGGCCAATTACATTGGCCTTTGAATATATGTTCAACCGAGCACCAACGGGGTAGCAACCATCGCCGAGGACTCTTTTTGGTAGTTTTCCGAAAGGTTATTTGAAGCTTCTCCATCTTCCATGCCTGTATTTGAAGGTTCTCCGTCTTCCATTCCTGTATTTGAACGAAAACAACAATTTCGAAATGCACGAAAAGATATAGTATTCTGGATAAACACTGAAATGCAAACCTAGGGGAAATGTTTGAGGGAAAGGAGTTCGAAGGAGTTCGAAAGAGAGAACATATATCTGGGAAAACTACCCTATTTGTATGCTCTCCTATAAAAACTTCTGTAACTGTTTCTAGATGATATAAGAGTAATCCAACCGTTTGAAATCAATATGTAGACATAAGTACTACAGTTCATAACCGCTAATACATAAATGAAGCCAATCAGCGCCCCGTTTCAATCTTAATTTTAATTACAAACCGCCAGTACAGTTCAGACAAGGTCGAAGTTCATAAATGTAACTTACTTTTAGAATTCTGAGCAGGCCATTCTAGAAGAAGAGGAGCGAATTGTACTTTGGCTCTACACCGCCGGCATGGATTCAGACGACTCGAGTGAATGGGATGTTCAACCCGGTCACTCCGCCGCGGTGGCACGGGCGGCATGGGCGAGTGGTCCGTCGGAGCTGTCTTCGAGTTACTCCGGAGCACGCGCCTCGACACCGGAGGCACGGTGTTGTTGCGCCTTAACGATTTTTTTACTTTCCGTGCCATTACAACGGTAAATCGGATGGCTAATCGAAGATGGATTGCCGGAGATGCTAGATAGATGACGTCCAGATGTGGATCCCAAATTAAATTTTTATTTTAAATGTTGGGGTGTCGATAAATTATACATTTGGTTTTACTTCGGTTTATGATATTGGACTTCGGTTGATAATTTTGTGTAATCGGTTTACGAAATCGGGTTTAATCTGAAATTTTTAGTTATTTTACTTCGATAATGGCAATTCCGAAAATAAAATTTGCCTAAGGGCCCTTGTGAGAAGACAAACAGTAAAAACAACCCTTTCCTTCTATAGTTTTCAAAACATCATATTCCTCAAATTTAAAACTTAAAAACATCCCATTCAGCAATTTTCTCATATAAAAAGAGATTTCCTCGGAAACTAAGTCGACGGAAAAGAGAATTCTTTGCAAACTAAACCTAAATAAACATAGCCTACAACGAAAACTTTCAACCAAGACCAGAACCTAGAAAGCAAAAAGATCACTTGAGCTTTTACTTCTTTTTTTTTTTTTGAACAGCACTGAGGTTTTACTTCAAGTAGTATTTTTTCAAGCAAAAATAGAAAAGGAAACAAATGTCAACTCTTCAAAAAGAGTTGTACTTGTGATATGTGAGTATTGTTCAACGAATAAAATATCTAAAAAGCGACTAAGTTTGAACCATTAAATAAAATATTTATTTTATCCTAGCTTCTCTTCCAAAACCGTAATTTTCATTTCCTAAAGACACTCACTTATCGTCCTAATCCTCCTCGCAGCCACAATCTTCATCTTAAGGTCTGAGCAAAGTGCAAAAGATAGGATCAGGTTCTTCTTACAAGGTAAAATATAATCACTTTCTCTGATTCTGATTCTCTTATTCTTCCCATTTGTGGTCGATTGAGTCCTCTCTCCACTTTAGTAATCTTCACAATCTGTCGGAAACGGTGAGGGTGAAGAGATTTCTTATTTCTTGTTGCTTTGTTTCATTTTAGAGATTTTTTGTGTAATCGAATTTTATCACTGTAATGAAAAAGTTACGCCCTTTAGTTGTTTGATTAAATGCTCCAATGAAAGATTATTTGTCATAAAAACCCAAACTTTTCTCCATTTTTATTGTAAAACATCGTGAATCTCTTTCGGGGTTTGGTGAAAATGAAGAGATATGATGATTGACATATTGCTCTTAATGCACAGATTCCGAGCTTTTATAATGGCGCTGTTTCCTCTTCACCACGAATTCCCCTGTAAAGATCATATTTTTCATAGTGGAACTTCGACTAGACAAAGCAAAGGAGAGCTGTTGTTTGATTCGAATGGTTCAAGGCGTTTTTCTTCCGGCAGGACCTTCTTCTTCCCAAGTCCGGCTTTTGACGTGTTAATGAAGGCAGAGGTTATTAGCAGTAAACATAGAACAATGGCTGAAGCTACTTCTCTGGGGAGGGATTGTAGGGTGAAGAGTCATATAAGATCGATCCCGTATTGTCTTTCATCAAGAAGGAATCTATGCTTGGTTAGAGCGTCATCAGAGAACAAGATGATAAAAAAGAGACTTAAGATGTTAGATACTTACTTTGGGAAACTTCAAAGCGACGATGAGAAGCCTTCTGTCTCCACGGGAGATGAAATCGATCGTAAAGCTGAACTCAATGCAGAGGAAGAGTTGGAATCTTTGAGCGTTTATCTTGATAAACTCCAAAAGGGTATGACAATAATAATACGATCTTCTTGAATTTGGTGACTTTCCTCTTGTTACTACTCACTGACTTCGTTCTTTTATTCTCAGATGCGAAGTTTAAAGAAGGCGGTTCAGTAGCAAGCAAAATGAGAAAGACTGATATCAAAAGTAATAATAGTCCTTTTCAGCAGCTCGAGGATGATAATGATCAATCAGAAGATACATTGAACTTCTATGCTGTGTAAAAACTCGTAACCACCCTCTTGTTCGTCTTTTGTTGCAACTTGCAACACATGTTCTTACTGACAATGTGTCTCCATTGAAAATGCAGGAGCATATTAGCATCCATAAATGTCGGAGTGTGTCTATTTGAAGCTGCAAGTCCCATTAGGAACAACGATATGGGACTGTTATCACTGCCGCTTTTGTATGGAGCAAAGATAAACGATCTAATCGTGGCTGGACAATGGTGGAGGCTGGTCACACCCATGTTTCTGGTACAAGACCAACAAATTGGGTCTGTTCTCCCTTTCTTTACTGTTTCAAAACTGTGACCAAAACAGCCGGAGATTTTAAAATACTGGACAAAAATTATCTTCAAAAGCAGAAGTATATATTGCTTTAGTTTTCTCATTGCATATTTTTGTGTTCCACATTCAGCACTCTTGATGACTTGGTTTCATGTAAGTTTTCTCTTTTTGTCACTGAAACGCTTTCTTTTTCACATATGCAGCATTCTGGAATCCCTCATGTAGCACTTAGCTCGTGGGCTCTGCTGACTTTTGGACCAAAAGTTTGCCGTGACTATGGGATATTCACATTTTGTCTCATTTACATACTCGGAGGAGTGTCTGGTAACTTCATGAGCTTTCTTCATACACCAGATCCTACAGTTGGAGGAACTGTAAGCTAACCAAACTTTCCAATATGTGATATCACCAAATTGCACCGTTCTTAACTTTCAGACTTAACGTAAACTGATTGTGTGCAGGGACCAGCATTTGCATTAATAGGAGCTTGGCTTGTCGACCAAAATCAGAACAAAGAGATGATCAAAAGAGATGAATACGAAGATCTGTTTCAAAAGGCCATTATAATGGCAGGACTTGGTCTAATCTTAAGCCATTTCGGTCCAATAGATGACTGGTAAGTTGCTTCCAACATATCTTTCACATGTTTTGCTTAGAATAATCCATCATAAAAACTTGATCTTTGGTTTGATTGATAAGTTTACTCTAGACTCAACAAACAACACTCAAGGATATACTGTGTTTTTCATGACAGGACAAATCTAGGAGCACTTGTAGCAGGGATCGTGTACGGGTTCTTCACTTGTCCTGTGTTTCAACTTGGAAGAGGGAGTGAGAGACAAGAAGGGATTGTGACGGTTGGACCAGAGAAACAGAACAATGGTGATCCGTGTAAATCATTTCTTGTGTTCATAGTCTTTGTCGCTGTTCTTGTGACTTGTGTGGTGCTTCTTGGTGATGGACCGTTGGACTTCCCTACGTACGACGATGTTGTCTACTCTCTCATTTAGTGTGTCATCATCGTCAAGACATCAACTGGTTAAGGAACTTGTGTGTGTTTATGTAGTGGAAAGCTCAATTTGAATATTGGTGGACGAGAGTTCTTTTGTTTGGGGTATAGCAAAGATGAGAAAAACATGTTTTGGCTATGTCAAGTTTTTATTTTTGGTCGATCATCAACTATTTTGGTGTAATTATGTTGAAATCTCAAGCTTTTTGTGTAACCATGTCTCAGTGTATACTACTTGTGTCACTTTAGTAGTATTATAACAATTAAATCGGCAATAACAACTATTAAAACAGAAAAGAATGGTTGTAAACTTCATCAGTTCGACAAAGCTTAAGCATATTTTAAGGGGTTTATGATTATCATACTTAAAGAAACCTAAATACTATGTTGAGAAAGTCTATAACAAAAAAAGAACACGATAATTAAACCAATATCCGAGAAAATAAGTTTTTGAATTTCATTAAGAGGAAAATAGCAAATTTCGAGGAACCTAAAAGAGGAATCAATCGCAAAGTAGTTTTCAAATTGTTTCCAAACAAACAAAACAACAATAATAGAAAAAAGTGTTATCTTATAATAAGAATCCTGAGCTATCTCTCACTCAGATTATCACATAAACCTTCTAGGAAGTTTCTCTATCTTTATAAAATGACTTCCACTTCTTCAGTTTTTACTCTGCACCTTCGGGCTTCGAAGCCTCCTTTATCTCATCTCCTGCTTCATCCTATCAACCCAAAAAAGAAACAATCATGTCAATTACAAAACTAAGCAAGCCCTAAGTAATAGTGAACGATAGATGAATCTTTGTTGTGTCGAGGCTTACTGTCATGTCTGAAGTCCAGAGAGTGAGGTTGTCTCTGAGAAGTTGCATAATCAGTGTACTGTCCTTGTATGATTCCTCACCCAAAGTATCCAACTCGGCGATAGCTTCATCAAAAGCCTGCAGAACCAATTGAGCTCATTAAGTTTTAGAAAGTTGAAAACTTTCACATGGTTAAAGAAGATGGTGAGAAAACAAACCTGCTTTGCGAGGCTGCAAGCACGGTCAGGCGAGTTTAGGATTTCATAGTAAAACACAGAGAAGTTGAGTGCAAGACCAAGCCTTATCGGGTGAGTGGGAGCTAACTCAGCAATGGCAATGTCCTGCATTATCACAGAATATAGAAACAACAACAAAATCAATCATAGCTAGCTACAAAAAAGAAAGGTAGTATCGAATGTTGTAATTTAAAGGAAGAATTATCACTTGCCTGAGCAGATTTGTAAGCAACCAGAGTGCTTTCAGCAGCTTCTTTCCTCTCGGCTCCAGCTTTAAACTCAGCAAGATACCTGTGGTAATCTCCCTTCATCTTAAGGTAAAACACTTTAGATTCAGCTGGTGAAGCAGATGGAATCAGATGAGCTTCAAGAACATTCAAAATCCCATCGCAGATTTTGTTAAGTTCGGTTTCGATTTTGCCCCTGTATTCCTTGATGATAGCGACATGTTCTTCGTTCCCTTTGCTATCTTCCTTCTGCTCAATCGAAGAAATGATCCTCCACGAAGCTCTTCTCGCCCCGATCACATTCTTGTAAGCAACGGAGAGAAGGTTCCTCTCTTCAACGGTGAGTTCCTCGACATCCACGGTCTTTGCAACTTTCTCCATGAATTCAACCATTTCTTCGTAACGCTCAGCTTGCTCGGCTAACTTCGCCATGTACACATTCTCTTCCCTTGATGATTCAGTCGACATCTTCGATTTGAGAATCTAGAGTAACACCAACAAAGCAGAAACAGTTACTAACCCTTAAAACCGTGCAATAATTGAACAAAACCATAGCATCTACACACTCATTTACTAAATCATGTTTTTTCATCGGATTAAGTACACACTCAAGATCTCACAGAAAATAGCGAGTGATATTACTCTACTAACTCTAAAGCCGTGCAAATATTGAATCAAGCCATAACCCAAATCACCATCTACACACTCATTCACTGAATCATGTTCTAATCATGTTCTTTATCGGATTAAGACCACACTCAAGATCTCACTGAACTCATCGATAAGAACAGTGATATCTAGAGCAAATCCTACAAAGCGATAACAAATTAACTCTAATAACCCCAAAGCCGTGCGAAAATTGTTTCAAGCCATAACCCAAGTCAAACATCAATACACTCATTCACTTAATCATGTTCTTTACGGATTAAGAACAACGTCATGCTTTGACACAAACAGCATTAAGAACAGTGTGATGATGCAGTCAACATCTTTGATTAAAGAATCTAGAGCATATCCTATAAAGCGAAAACAAAGTAACTCTACCAACCCTAAAACTGTGCATACACTTGAATCAAACCATAATCAAAATCATCATCTACACACTCATTCACTAAATCACACTGTTCTTCACTGAAAACAGAGATAAGAACAGCGAAAATTGGCCAATCCAACACAGAATACGAACATACTCGAGCTCTCTCACTCAAACCAAGGATAGATCGATCACTAGAATGGAACAATAGAACATCAGATCTACACGAACGAGAAGTTGAACGAAGGATGATTAGAGAGAGAAACTTCAGGGCTTACCTTTTTTTTCTTTTCTTTTTCGTGTGAAGATCTGATTCGAATTGCTGCAAGTGGTTTGAAAATTTGGAATATGAAGAAACTGTGAATCTGATACAATTGAAAATGGAATAAAACTGTTTTCGAGGCGTAGAGTTAAGAGCTCCAATATTTTCTTGACAAGTGTCCGATGCTACAGATGACCGACGATTCGACCGACCACGTGTCTACCCATGCTGCTGAGATCTATTATAGAACTCTGAGCTGATAAATGGGCCAAATAATGGGCCTGATCGTTTACTGTTGAAGCGGAGTCTTGCGACTCTCAGTCTCGCTTGTATTCTTTGAAGTCATCGCTTGACTGAGGGGACAAAGTTAAAACTAAATCATGAAGGATTTGGATATGGAAGTTTTTTTTTTTTGTAAACATGTTAAAATTTTATTATCGATTTTCGAATTTTTTATAGAAATTACAGAGATTACAAGGAAAGCAGAAAGACCGAAAATAAAAAACTACTAACAAATCCGACAAATGCAGCAAACAACAACGAAAGTATAAGAAAATGGAATGCGGAATTGAAATAAAACCGAAGCAAAACCAGACGGGAAAGCAGCAGTCGCACGCCAAAACGCAGACCACCCCGTAATTGCCACAGCTCCAAAGAACTAGAGTTCTCATCTTTGTTACCACAAGCATCTTCCCGAGGCCAACCCTCAAACCTCAAAAGAGAGACGCTTACAGCTTCTCCGAGAACTAACGGAATTTCCGGATTCCGTAACGGACTAACCTGCAACGGTTGACAAGGGAGCCCGCAAGGGCCATCGGAGAGTCACTTCGGACTACCATTCCCGAAAAAACGAATTTCCTCGAGAACCAGCTCCCACAGCTACAAACTAGCCGCAACAACAAACCGGCGCCTCAACAATCACGTCCAGTAATACTCCACCATCTACACCGGATCACATCCGGAGCCACCACAAACCAAGAACTATACACAAACGCGGAGCTATCGCAAATAATCGGACACACGCACCTTCGGAAAATCTCAGGCCACACCGATGCTGTAGACGGCGGAGGAGCCAAAAGCTGAGACAAACCAGCGGGGCAACCGCCGAGCCACCCGTCTTGAGCCACTGCTGAGAGACACCGTCGATGGAGCCGCACCTGCCGGAGAAACGAGAGCCAACACTCCGAGGCTTGCCACAAGCCAAAAGCCGCTGCCAAAACCCCTTAAGCCAGAGATCAAATTCGTCCTCAAAATCCAATACTTGACCGCCGAGATTGACAGAAGCTCTTTACTATCTAGCCACCACTCCGACACCTCGCGAATGAAGCTTGAGAGGGACTGTAGCCGGAAGAGACAGCCACCACCTGCACACCTTCGACTAAAGCCAGAGAGCTCGTCTCAGGCAGGAGACTCTAAAAGAAACGCCGAGGAAACACGCCGGAGAAAAAAACAAGCCAGATGCGAGAAGAGAGGAAGAGACGCCGGAAAAACGAAGCCAGACAGAGGGGGACGCCAACTACGAATGAAGACGGAACACCTCCACCGCGGATCCAACGCCGCTGAAGCCCGTGCCGCCGTCGTCGAGAACCCACCGACAAAACCACCATCGTTCCTGCAACACCCAGCACGGCGGAAACCAGATCTAAAGAGAAAAAGAAGAGATGCAGAAGAAAGAGGGAAACATGGGGGTCCTTCCTCCGGCGACGGTGAGCCACCACATGCGCCGGAGAGGGAGATCGGGAAGTTTTAGTTTGTCTGCAAGTTCAGATTTTAAAATCGCGGAGAAGGAGAAGAGGAGAGAGAAAATTCCGATTTGGAATGTTGAGATATTGATTTTTTACTTTTTGGATATGGAAGTTTTGATATTGAATTTAATTATATTGTGTGTAATTACAAAGTTTAATTATATTGAGTTTAATTATATTGTCTGTAATTACAAAGTTCAACCAAATTTATAATTTACATTTGAAAAATAAATAGTATAAAAAAGAAGAATAATAAATTTAATCATTCATTAGCAAATAAGATTTTTTTTTGTTGTCAAATTCAATTTTTATGTTGCATATATTTATAATAATTTATATTTCAAATATTTTATATATTGACTTTGTAACTTTATTTTTAGTATTAATAAAATTGTTTGACATAAAACAAAACTGAAATCGAAATTTAAATTGTTTTTAATTTATCATAAAGTAGTTTACGAAGTTTTTGCGCAACCAAATCGAATAAACTGTTTTTAATATTTTTTTACGAAATTTAATTATACTAAAATTAAATAACAATACAACGAAAACCGATTTCTTTTAGAATATTTCCTTGATTCTCTTTGCCTCCTCTACAAATTCCGGATCAAAACCCAAATTTTCCTTGTAAAAAATGATGCAAACTGAAACCAAAAGTGGAGAGAACGACTTCAAACGACATAAACTATGTTTAGTTTTAAATGTAATCAACTCCCATGAACATGAACATGAACATAAACATGAAACTTGTCAAATGCATTGGAGAAGAGAGATTATCATAAAAGCAAAGTAAAAAGAAAAAAAAGAAAGATGGGTCTCTGAGTTTAGGAAGGAGGAGGAATGGATTTGGCCCTGTTTTCTTATTTTTCATTATTGGTCCTCAAACTCGTGCATGTGATCTAGAAGATAATTAGCTGCAAGCTCTTCGTTCTTGTTACACGCAAAGAACACTTCTAAGACCATCGCACGATCAAACCCCATCGCTTCAAGCTGTTCACCCATTCAACAATAACAAATTCAACTTCCATCAAATACAAGACAGTATTTTATAACATGGATTCAAACATTCAAAAAAAAGTCTAGTTCAAGTAACAAATGAAAAGAAAAGAGGGAACAAACCCGTTCAATGGCTTCACGCTCCTCAGGTGTGACCGTAACAGCTTGTGGCATTGCTGCTTCCAACTGTTCAATGACATTCCTGTTGTGGCATTTGTGAGGAAATGATATATCAGCTTCCAGGTATTGTTGGACAAAAGAAGATTAATTGAAAATGTATGGAAACTCACTCTTCTCCCTCGACGGGCTCATTTATCAAGCGTAGGAAGTCAGCCTGGTGCTCTTGAATTAGTCGCACAAGCTGAGGGTTTTGTTTACCGAGCTCCTGAAGCATAGGCTGCAAAAACAAAACATTATAAGCTGAAAATATTATGCGATAGCCACATACCAGGGGAATTGAATAAGAGGTGAATCAACGTACCTGTAGAATTTGTGGGTTCGCTTGTACCATAGCTCGCAAGGCTTGGAACTAAGAAAAGGCAAAAAAAAAAAAGAATTTCAAATATCATAACAGTAAAGAATTGAAGATTTCTTTACTCGAATGTTAGAAGAATATGAAGATACCTGTTGACTGTTACGCAGGAAATCAAGATTACCAGCTCCAGCACCAGCATCTGCAGCGGGCATGCCCTGGGTGAAGACAAATAAGAGTGGATGTCATAAAATAAATCCAAAGGAAAAGAGTAAATTGAACTAGGTCAAGTACACTATTTTTGTGAGTTAAGATTTTACCTGAGGAAACAGGTTTAGTGGATTAGCATTTGGACCACCAGTTGGGGGCACTGGAGCAGCTTCTTGTTGGGGCTGTGCTAGAGGATTTGCTGCCTGTCCACCAGTAGCTGCGGCTGGAGCGACTGCAGGGATTTCAGCCTGAGCAGGGATACCCTGAAATGTATCAAACCAAAGTTCAATAGACTACACAGAGCAAAGGTAACTACAGTTATGGCAAACCAAATGTAACTACACAAATAACAAAGAAAAAAACTAGAATCAAGGTGTGGAATGTAGCATACCGAGTACAGATATTCAACAGCTCTTTCAGGATTGTTGAAGGCAGCTCTCAGGGCTCGAATAACAGTGTCACGGTCCCAACTACCTCCACCCATGTCAAGAATTTGCTGGACTGTTGACTCTAAATTAGTTCCAGCAACAAGGTTTGAGGCTGCGTGACCATAAACATCTGTTTGAGTCCTGTTTCAATCAACAAGAAAAGAAAGTAGAAGTTAATTGAACACTAATCAGGGTAAGACGAAATTCGACAAAAGGTATACAGCAGTTCTAAAAGCACTCACGAAACAGCAGCAGCAGCCGGCGCTGCATCGGTTGCAGTTCCACTAGTAGGCTCTGGACTGCAAAATGCAAGCAAGAGTACAGCAAATTAGCAAAGAGGCATAACAAAGTGATTCATCAACAGAAGAGGTAAATTAATGTGAGGGGAAGGCCTGGAACTCACACTGAGACAGTTGGAGCAGGAACCTGAGGAGCAGAAACCGGAGGTGCAGCTACTGTCCGTGCAGGCTGAGCCTAAAAATCCAAGCAATTCAATCAGACAAACTAAAACTGTAATCTAGATACGATATTCTGTTTGTTTTCAATTGCAAATAGAAAGCTTCAAAAGCTGAGTGAACCATAGCAAAGTTCACACAAAAAAAAAAAATATTCACCTGAGTAGCACTAAGTGGTGGCGCTGGTACTGGTGTAGATGAGGCCCCAGCTGAAGAAACTTTAGCCTATATTTCATCAAAAACAAGATCATTAGTATAACGAGTTAGCCTCCAGTAATTACTAGAATCCTGTTAGTGATACTAAAAATGAAAGAGCATCAAACCTTGGACAGCATGATAACAATGAAACTTTTCTCAACAACGTTGTTCTCTGCCAATGTAGTCTCATCCTTGAGAACCTTTCCTTGATGGATCAGCATCTGCTGAGCAGCGGGGTATTGCTCACCATGAATGGTTTCTATACTTTTTTTAACATCAGAGATCTGAGATAACCACCAAAATGTTAATATGCATCTCAACGTTATATGAAACACCAAAGCCAGACAGTATAAGCATTTCATGGCACAGTTACAAATCAAAGAAACATCCTCAGAAGATATGAGACTAGCAACAAAACAATTAAGTCGCACCAACGAAGATTTCACAGATATCTATCTATCAGGATGTCAGATAATTCCTTAAGTGCCTTAAGATTCGTTAAGCAAACATAGTCTATGAAATCTTCTACAGATGAAAAACCCAGATGGGATCCCCAGTATAATTGGCTATATCATACTCTTAGAGAAGCAAACTTAGATTCCAGAAAGATCTAGAAAATAATCCGATTCATAATGAAAAACACGAAGCCAAAGATAAAATGCACTCTCAATTAGTCCAAAAGTTAACCCAAAGCCAAAACTATCACCAAACTTAAAGACTCACAACAAAACCCTAATTCGAATCCCAATCCGTTCACTTAAACGAAACCACGAATCGTCACAAAGAAATCTCAACCAGAAAACACAGTACGTCGCAAACGAAACCCAGAATTTCAAATCAGAGAGTCGTGAGATTCACTATTTCAAACCCAATTTCTCCACTCAAACCATATAATTACGGGAACAAAATCAGACCTAATAATCAGTTAAAACGCAATAAGGAAAAAGAAGATTTCGAATTCAGATGTTGAGTTTACCGTATCCGTCTCATTTACTTCGATCTCGAAGTTCGTCCCCTTGAGAGTCTTCACGAAAATCTTCATCGTTTTAGGAAAAAACTTGAGCGAAGAGAGAAAGTTTTAGAGAGAGAAGCAAAGTATAGAGAGAGACCGCTTTTGGGGTCTTGAGTCAGCTTATATATCAACACCAATTAACAAATGTTAATGACTGATCGCATACACGCAAGCCTATACACGTTTGGTGTATCAAGAAAATCATGTGTGGACTAAGAGCCAATCGTGATTTTTCAAACCGTTGGATTAATAAGGGAGTATGAGATGTAGTGAGCATGTGCACAGGTGATTATAAACTCCTCCCAGGATGGCAGAATCAACTGAATTACGGCTTAGGCTTGGAAGTTTAGATATTGGCATGCGATATTTACTCATGTAAAGTTAATACTACTTTTCTTTTTATTTATTTTGTTTTGCTCTGCAAGTTAACTTTTTTACTAATTAAAACACATTTCTGATTAATAATTAAATTTAAAAATTTAAAACAACGTACTCAATATATCTATAAAAGTATTTTTTTTAAATGTATACAATTAAGAAAGTAAATACTGTATCTAAACATAAACAATATTTTAGTTTTTGCAAAGATATGCATTTACTCTCATATAAATTAAGCTATATCTATAAGAAGATTTCCTATATATAGATTATACATATATTGCAAGCTTAGAAATAGTATAACTTTTATTGCTACAATAAATTTATCGGATGATTCTTAATTTTTTCCAAATAAATAAATTTATATATCGTCTAGAAAAAAAACTTTATAACTCTCACATAAATTAAGCTATATCTATAAGAAAATTTCCTATATATAGATTATACATATATTGTATGATGCGATCTTCCCAAGGAATCGGCACTCTAAGGTGGTTTAATGGATAATCCTTGACTCCAAACACTTTCACGGAGAAGATGCTAAGGCGTGAGAAGTGATTCCCGAAAATTCTTAGTCCCAAACTCGCGGTGAAAAGGAATGAAACAAGGGGGTGAAACAAAGAAAGAGAAAAACACCGGTAAAAGGATGTTAAGACGTGAGAAATGAATTCCCAAAAATTCCTAAGCCCCAATTACTACTAACGGAATTCCCAAACTCTGCAAACGAAGGCTGCTTCAAGTTTTATGGACTGAACTTGATAAACCGGGTTGATCAATGGATAACCTCCATAAGATCGAAAAATGAGAATCACTCTCAAAGGTTCTAAAAATAATGAATCAAATCTTATTTCTCCAAAAAGAGATTACACTTATTTATAGGAATAAAAAACTTGTAAAGAAAGCTAATTATTAAATGATCTCGAAAATATAAGAAGATTAAAACTAAATGAAAGGAAATAAATAGAGTTAAAAAACTCTTGGCCTTCTTGACTCTTTATTCATGACTCTTCACTCCATTTTCGTCACCTCCTTTGACCAGAAAAATAAAGTGCTTATTTTGGGCTCTTCTTGGACTTCTATCATTCTTAAAATGGGCTAGACTCTATAGGTAACATCTTGAATGGATTTCTTCATGCTTCTCTTATCAAAATCTTCATAAATTTGCCCATTAAGTGCTTCTTTGAACTTTTTAGCATTTAGCCCTTTTCATGGTCATATCATCCTCTTCCTCTTCAAAAGGATTTGTCCTCAAATCCATATCTCACAATGAAACACATTTTTTTTTATTCCTCTTTTTTTTTTATTTTCATTTTTTTTTAACTCTGTTTTTTTCTTTTTTTTTCTTTTTTGTTTATGAAAAAAATAAACAAATAAAACATAAATAAAATAAAATGGAAGAAAAGAAGATGAAATGATAGAAGATGAAAGAAAGAAGATGAAAAGATGAGAAAAATGAAAAGAAGAAAATAAAAAGATAAAAAAAAAATAGAAAGATATAAACCAGGCTTAGAGTGTTGCTCTGATACCAAATGATGTGATCCTCCCAAGGAATCGGCACTCTAAGGTGGTTTAATGGATAATCCTTGACTCCAAACACTTTCACGGAGAAGATGCTAAGGCGTGAGAAGTGATTCCCGAAAATCCTTAGGCCCAAACTTGCGGTGAAAATGAATGAAACAAGGGGGTGGAACAAAGAAAGAGAAAAACGCCGGTAAAAGGATGTTAAGGCGTGAGAAATGAATTTCCGAAAATCCTTAAGCCCAATTACTACTAACAGAAT
Source organism: Eutrema salsugineum (assembly GCF_000478725.1). NCBI lineage: Eukaryota > Viridiplantae > Streptophyta > Magnoliopsida > Brassicales > Brassicaceae > Eutrema > Eutrema salsugineum. The sequence goes on from NW_006256877.1 coordinate 5,688,036, forward strand.
TCCCAAACTCTGCAAACGAAGGCTGCGTCAAGTTCTATGGACTGAACTTGATAAACCGGGTTGATCAATGGATAACCTCCATAAGATCGAAAAATGAGAATCACTCTCAAAGGTTCCAAGAATAATGAATCAAATCTTATTTCTCCAAAAAGAGATTACACTTATTTATAGGAATAGAAAACTTGTAAAGAAAACTAATTATTAAATGATCTCGAAAATATAAGAAGACTAAAACTAAATGAAAGGAAATAAATAGAGTTGGAAAACTTTTGGCCTTCTTGACTCTTTATTCATGACTCTTCACTTTATTTTCGTCACCTCCTTTGACCAGAAAAATAAAGTGCTTATTTTGGACTCTTCTTGGACTTTTATCATTCTTAAAATGGATTGAACTCTATATGTAACATCTTAAATGGATTTCTTCATGCTTCTCTTGTCAAAATCTTCATAAATTTTTCTTATTAAGTGCTTCTTTGAACTTCTTAGCATTTAGTCCTTTTCATGATCATATCATTGTAGGCTTAGAAATAGTATAACTTTTATTGCTACAATAAATTTATCTGATGATTCTTAATTTTTTCCAAATAAATAAAATTAGATGTCGACTAGAAAAAAAAACTTTATATATCTTTAATTAGTTGAGTATAATAATGGATGGACAGGTCTTTAAAGTAACATGGATTTTACACATATTCTTAATATATACTTAGATTTTGAGATATGCTACGCGTTGGTAGTTTTTTAATGCTAATATGCTATCATATTCATAGAAATCATATTTAAGAAGTTATATTTATTTAGATATTAATTTATTGTAATAAAATTTATCAAAAGTAATTCAGTTTTAATCTCAAAATTTATATATCGATTTTGAGGTTTCAACAATCTTGTTTGTATTTATATATGTGTCGTTTAAACAACATATTATTTTGTTGAACTCTTAACATTTTGTATACCAAAATCTACTCAAAATATAACAAACTAATTAAATAGTACTTATTTAGTATTAACATGAAGATAAAGTACTATACATCACTTATTAATCAAGAAAATAAGTATTTTTCATTAGTTGCATCTTTGTTATGTATGCTTTTTATAAAAAAAGATAAAATTAAAATTTATTCTCTTTTCTTAGCTAGTTTAGTTGATAAAATTTTCTAATTTATTCTAAATTAAAAATAAACTAATAAATATAATTTTTGCTTTCATATATTTCAGTAAATAAATATAAAATAAAATTTTAAACTAATTTTAAACCACAAAAATCGATGAATTCAATATAAATTTTAGTTAATTTTATTTTAAATTGGTAAATACCAAATCTTTTGTCAAGTAACATATTGTGTGTGATAGCTTCTAAATGTTTTTTTACTGACAACCACAAAAGGCAAATATTTTTTCCTTACTTTACTGTTTAATGAGTAAAAAGTATACTTGATAGCATTTAATTGCTTCTTAATAAATTATTAAATTAATTTTTGATATATATTAAAATAGATTTCACAAACTTTTTGACACCCTAAAATTATGTTTAAACTACCAATTATCTTCACATATTAATATATGTGTTATTTTTATTTTATAATAAATATTATTTTAATTAATTTTATAATTTCAACTTGTATAAATATTTTTAAATTCTTCTAATGCTTGTAGGTTAGTATACTAAAAAACAACTAAAAACAATAACCAAAATAATCAATTACTATTTAATAAAAATAGTATTGACACGAAAAATTAGTATATGGTTCTTTTCTAATAAAATAAAATAAGATTTTTTAAAATATTTAATTTCATTCTGTTTATATCAGTTTTATAAGAAAACTGAAAAACAATTTTAAAATTTACTTTCATTCTTTAATTGATTGCATATTATTTTTATATCTAAGTAAATTTGTATTTTGTTTAAAAAATATTCTTAATTTAATATTATTTTATTTTTTTGTTAATGAAATTTTAATACATATTTTCCTTATTCTTTTATATATTTTATTAACAATAATTTTAATTTTCGAAACTTTCTTAATTTTAAGTGTTGATGTGGACCAATAAAATTACCCTTTTTAATTATATGTGGACACTATTAGAGGCATTTAGCTTCAACTTTTTATTAGTAATAATAGGATTATTTTATTTTATTCAATAACTCCTTATACTATTCAATAACTCACCCCACAGTAATATTGACCCTTTATCAAAAAAATAAAAACACAGTAATATTATGCTCTTTATTTTTAAAAATATATAAAAAAATATAGGATTTTGTGACTTTTTTTGTTATTCTAGATTCGCCTGAAAAAAGATAATTGCTGCTAATTTTGCAGTTTTGTGGTGTAGCTACATATCTTTTCATCGTAGAGTCGTTTGTAACAATGGGTCTAATTGGTGATCACGTTTGAATAAGACGGTTAGAGAATTTTGAGCGATTCTAACAAAAGCGGTTAGAGATAGTGGTTACAAAAGATCGTTTGGTAACAGAAAGCGGTTTAATATTAACCTTGATTGGTAACATTACAGCGGTTGAATAGTATAATTATATAAAATTAGTAAGAGTGCGTTACCACTTGGGGCACTTTTTGAAAGATAATATGTATAGACACTGTTTAGGGGATTTTTGGTCCTCTTGTGGGGGCAAGTCTCCTGCAAAACGAAGAAACACGTGAAGGCTCGGAAAACACGATGGGGGTGTGTTTTCCAAAAGCAGCTTTTGAAAAGCTCTCTGACGTTCAAGTCAAAAAACAACAAAAAAGATCACTAAGTGGCTAATTGGAGAGCAGAAAAGATCAGAAAACTAAATAAGGAAATTAGGTCGAGCGTTCTTGAGAATGGAGGAATCGACTCAGGCCTTTAGTGGTGATTGGTTTTTATCGTGAAAAGAGAAGGAAAAAAAAGTTTATTGGTGGAAAAGCTCCACGGCTTAGGGACCACCGTGGAGAGGAAGTGGAGAAATGGTCGGAATAGTGACCAGAAAGTATAAAGTGTTAGCGTCTAAGACTCACAAGTATCTAGAGAGATATTATGAGCTTTAGGATAATTAAAAGTGTGTGTGTCCCCCCTCCTTGTTGGAAGGATAAAGTATTTATAGGATTGTACCTGACCTGGGTTGGTATATCGGGTCGGTCTGCAAATTGTGAATCGAGTGGGTCGGTCTAGGATCCGACTTGACTGAGTTCAAATTTTGTGCTTGCGTCACACTTATGACGGTCTCACCAACTTTCCTTGGCATGTTCTGCCTGCTACAAGACCGCTCCTTGGTGCGTCCCTTTTGCCTTCAGTGTATGGGTTAGGTCAGTGGTTCGGGCGTGGTATGGCTCTCGCTGAACCTCTGCTTTTCCCTCTGAATCCTGCGAAAGGTCACTGTCGTCTGACACGTATAAGAAAGATACATTAAATGCCAATCTCGTGGGTTTGTAAGGATATATGTAATCAAATCAGACTAAGGCATATTTCTATTGTCGAATGGAGGGAAATTTGAATAATGTTTCTCGTTTATGCATTTACTTATACTTGGCCTCGATCCCTCGGTTTTCAGTTTAGTATCTTTCCAAAATTATTTTTATTATTAATTATTTTGAATTAGTAATTTTTATATTTAGAATAATAATATAGTTTTTTATGTTTTTATAATTATATATTATGTTTTCTTATAATTTTATGTTTAACCGCTAATACATCCGCTGGTTAGCCAATCAAAAATGTCTCGCAAACGGATCCGCTTTCAATAGTTAAACCAGTCATTCAAACTGTTTAATAATATTCAAAACCACAATCGCCTGCTTTCGCAAATTTTTGCTTAACTGCAACCGCTGCGTTTAAACCTGTCAAACCCTAAATGTTCCTCTTTATTGTTTGTGGATCTCATTCTCTTTATTTTTTTTCTTTTTTAAAGATGAAATGATGTAAGATTAAATCAATGGTATGGCTGTCCAAAATGAGAGCAAAGTATAAGATAGCTCCAAAACACTTTGGTGCTTATAATGGACATAAAAGTCTCAATAAATGTCTTTGGTGGTAATTATCTCAATTAATAATTTGTTTTGATAATTATTTGTAAAATAATACAATAATATATAAATGCAACCGCTGCGTTTAAACCTGTCAAACCCTAAATGTTCCTCTTTATTGTTTGTGGATCTCATTCTCTTTATTTTTTTTCTTTTTTAAAGATGAAATGATGTAAGATTAAATCAATGGTATGGTTGTCCAAAATGAGAGCAAAGTATAAGATAGCTCCAAAACACTTTGGTGCTTAAAATGGACATAAAAATCTCAATAAATGTCTTTAGTGGTAATTATCTCAATTAATAATTTGTTTTGATAATTATTTGTAAAATAATACAATAATATATAATTTAAATTTTATGATATAAAATTTCAATAAACATAGATTACAATTATTATCTTAAAACTTTCAAAAATGATAAAGTTTTTGATAATTTTAAAATGCACAACTAATCTCTGATTTTTTTGTTGAATGACTTAATATACAAACATATCTTTTTTCTGATTCTTTTATTTTTATCTCGAGTAAATTGAATTGATTAAAATTATTAAAATTAACATACATATACACATACATATACTAATGAAAAAAAAAAAGCATACAATTGTAATATGTATCATTGCAAATCTAAAAAGCCAACAATACAAAACCATAAATTTCATCTTTCTTTATAAAAAACTTCGATTACAACCATTCATTTGCTTCAAATGTTCTTTTTCAGTTTTAACCGTCCGAAAATCAACATTAAATCGTCTGAATTATCTTCCAACCGCTTATTTCAAACGCTGGTTAATGGTTATAACCATGATCTTAAATGATATCTCCAACCGTCTTTTTTGATTTTGTAGCATTTTTCTAACCACCCATTCTAACCATCCATTTCAACCGAGCGGTTGATGCTACCAATCAGAGCCAATGTTAATAAAAATTTGCAAGTAATTAATTAAATCGATCGACTAATCATCATTTTATAATAAAATTAGATCAAAATATTATGATGCTAGTGTCGACTAAAAAAAATAGACTGATAAAATTCAAAACCCGATCGGAACATTTTGGTTCCAATCGACCGTCCAAACACTAAACCAAAGGCTCGACTTTGCCGGAGACAGAGAAAACAAAGATGCCAAAGAATAAGCCGGCAAAATTTTCCGGCAATGACAACGCCGCTCCGGCATCGACGCAATCCGGAGCTTCAATCGATGCTTGGTGGTGGTTAGCACATAAAGGAACCACCGCTTCTTTCCTCTGTATCTCCCTCTTCGCATTACTGATCCGATCTGCTGTATCGTTGTACCCGTACTCCGGCGCCGGAACCCCACCTAAATTCGGCGATTTCGAAGCTCAGAGACATTGGATGGAGATAACCACAAATCTCCCGACCATCGATTGGTACAGAAACGGCACTTACAACGATCTCACTTACTGGGGACTCGATTATCCTCCATTGACAGCTTACCAGAGTTACATCCATGGGATTTTCCTCCAAATGTTCAATCCCGAGTCCGTTTCTCTTCTAAGCTCTCGTGGTCACGAGTCCTATCTTGGGTAAGCGTCAAAAACTCTTATTGTGATCTGATCTTCACAGAGATCAAATGTTGAATCTAGCTATGTGTTTCCAGATTCTCCTTCGTTTGTTGATTGTTGTGTGTTTAGGTTAGCTAATTGGAGTCACATTTGGTTTCTTTTGGTGCAGGAAATCACTGATGAGATGGACAGTTTTATCGTCTGATGCTCTCATATTCTTCCCGGCTGCTTTCTTTTTCGTGTTAGTGTACCATAAGACTCGAAATGGGAGCTCCAAGAGTGAAGTGGCATGGCATATCGCTATGATTCTCTTAAACCCTTGTTTAATCCTCATTGATCACGGCCATTTCCAGGTTTGTATTGTGATTCTACAACCACATTCTCTGGCTGAGTGATGATTCTCATTAGGATTTGGATTTGTTTTAGTACAATTGTATCAGCTTGGGACTTACAGTGGGTGCTATTGCTGCGGTGCTCTATGAGAGCGAGGTTCTCACTTGTGTTTTGTTCAGTCTAGCTCTCAGCCATAAACAGGTAACTTTTGGGATTCCATTTCTATATTCTTATGTTTAGAGTGTTTTATTTGCAGATGATGTGATATGTAATGGATTTTACGAATTTCATAGACTGAAAACTAATTGGTTCTAGTTCCTTGGTATATATGATTATAAATGTGTGATATATGCAGGTTATACTACCTTTACGTCAAAATGTCTAATTTTTTTTCGGTAGTAATGTAGTGTTCATGGCATCGTGCCTTCCGTACAATGTTTTAGGCATACATCATCGTTAATCTTTAGCAGTTCTTAATATTTACTAATCTCATAGACTGAAAACTAGATGGTTTCAGTTCCCTTGCGAATCTGAGTACAAATGTGTGATGTATACAGGTTGCTATCGTGACATTAAAAAATTCTATTTTGTTGAGGTAGTAGTGTAGTGTTTTATGGCCATAGGTAGTTCCTATACAATATTGTTAATCATAGGATTGTTGATATGTCCATTTATCTATGTATGTACCTCTTGATAGTTTCAAATTTCCTGTCCCAGTTTAATAACATGTTGCTCATACTGTCTCACCTTGTCGAATGTTGCAGATGAGTGCATACTTTGCTCCTGCCTTTTTCAGCCATCTGCTGGGTAAATGCCTAAGACAGAAAAGCCCCATACTTGCTGTCCTAAAGCTTGGAATTGCAGTTATAGTGACATTTGTTATCGTCTGGTGGCCATATTTGCATTCTTTGGACGATTTTCTAATGGTAAATACATATTTGATCATTTCTCGAGAAAGAAAAACTAAAATGATATCTAGTAGAAGTAAGAAATTGATCTTCTTGTTTCCTCCTCTGGTGTAAATTGCTCATAGCTGATTGGTTTCATTCGTTTCCTTGCTCATTAATGTGAATCAAATTGTTGATGACGCAGGTTCTCTCTCGCCTTGCTCCATTTGAGAGGGGAATATACGAGGATTACGTGGCAAATTTCTGGTGCACCACTTCCATTCTCATAAAATGGAAAAAACTATTCACAACACCATCCCTCAGGTCTTTAAGCTTAGCTGCAACTGTATTGGCTTCTCTCCCTTCAATGGTTCAGCAAATCTTGTCACCGAGCAATGAAGGTTTCCTATATGGCCTGCTCAATAGTTCAATGGCTTTCTACATGTTTTCCTTCCAAGGTATGCAAAAATATTGCAAGTTGATCTGCATTATCCACAAGCTATTCATCATTTATGCCAGCAATTACTATCTAACATTCCTTCTTTTTTTTTTGTTAATTTTGTTTCTCTCTGCAGTGCATGAGAAATCAATCCTGATGCCTTTTCTCTCTGCTACACTATTAGCTCTCAAAATCCCTAACCATTTCAATCATTTAACCTATTACGCTCTCTTCTCGATGTTCCCTCTTCTTTGCCGTGACAAACTCTTGCTTCCTTACTTAACACTACATTTGCTCTTTACCGTCATCTATCATTCACACGAGAATCATCATGCGAAACAGAAAACTAAAGCTTCATCATTCTCCTTTACCAACTTCCCGGGCTATGTTTTCCTGCGTAGAACCCATTTCTTCATCTCCTTGGTTCTTCATGCCGTTTACCTCACCATTCAACCTCCTCAAAAGTACCCTTTCCTATTCGAAGCACTGATCATGATCCTCTGTTTCTCATACTTTATAATGTTTACCCTTCACACCAACTATACACAGTGGACTTTGTCGAGTCATTTCAGGTCCGGGGAGAAAGAAAAGAAACAAATCTGAAGACAGAACACAGAACTCTTTAGCCAGGTTCTTTATCGCAGTTGCATTATGTCTTGGCCAAACTGAATTTAGTTTAAGTTCTGCTTGCTGAACCAAGTCAAGATCATCACGGTAGAGTAGACTCAAGCTAGACAGAACCGGTTTACACAAACCGGTGGTTTAATCATCGGACTTTTTGTATTGGTCCAAGTCTAGTAAATGTTGGTATAGATTCCAATGCCTAAAATTGTGTAGCATATAATTTTGAGGTAAAGATTGAGCCTTTTATGAAAGGAAACATAATCTTTTTATGAAAAAAATTGTGTTGTCAAATCATTTCCCGAATTTTATAGCTCCACAGGTCTTAGCAATCAGATGAAATTTTTTATGTTGTCCCCTTAATGATGGTCAGGATCGAACTTTTTATACAACTGTTGACACTTTAACGTACGGCCAGGATAAAAACTTTTTGTGTAGTAATGTGATATTGAAGAGTGAATAAATTTAACATTATGAAATACCAGTTTATTTCTATATTCTAAGTACATCTAGCAATTTTGTGAGAAAATGTCTAACATCAAAAGTGAAGTTGTAACGTATATACTATATCAGTATGAGTCTTTTTATTCATTGTCAATTGGTTTTTATATTTTAGGTGATCGTATTGTCATGCTCATTTTCTTATCCTTTCGTAACAATTAAGCTCCACACTTGTTCAAACTCACTATCCAAAGTTTTGGGTGTTCTACATAACTCTTTCAATGGCTTCCTGTAATTTCTCCACTCGAAAAAGAAGTTACAACCCTAATAAGTTTGATGCGTTTATGCATCGATCTAAGTAAGTTTATTATTTGTACTAATGGTTTTATGCGTGTATAATGCGTTCCTCTAATCAAAAATAGACGTGACATTAAAGGCAAGGCATATATGATATTTGTATATCTCATCAAGCCTTTTATTTATATTCCTTGGTGATATTTTCTCGTAGAAGTATCATCGTCGATTTGTGTAATTTTATGGTAAATCAAAGCACTAGATACCTACGGGAAATCAAAGAACGAGTCTATATTGACAAGCTTATTCCACTATTAAATCAAATATATCCAAGATCTCTAATCATGTATGATATTTATAAATCTCAGTGGCTATTTTTGCTGAGATTATTATGATATAAAATATAGTTCTCTTGCTTCTCGCGTACATATATTTTGAAGATTCGCAATCTTTACCCAATACATAAATAATTATCTCTGTAGCTCGATACCTTGGCTTTTGTTATTTGTTGCAAGATCTTCTTTTGAATACAGAAAGTTTATGAATCAAATTAAATCTTTATCCTTTATCAGAAACAACTTGTATCTTTATATACAAGCAATTTTTCTGATTTCATCTCCAAAAGAAAATTATTATCCATATAGAAACAAGATAATTCTTGAATTTCAAAGATTGGTTTACGAGATTGGCTAGACGTGGATGTTAACATGGTATAGACATTGTTTCATTTTGAATTCAAATTATAAACACTAAATCTATAGCGTATCATCACGATTTATATAGATTTATAATTTTAAAACAATCTGTATGACAGATGAAACTTGATATTATTTTAGTCAGAAAACTTATGGTTATACTGATACACTAGGTGTTTAGCCCACGACTTGCGCGGATCGAAAAGTTTCATTAAAATCTAAAATAAAATTTTATGTCATAAATAAAAAAAAATTAGATCAAGAATTTGATACATACAAAATTAAAATAAAACTAACCTATACAAATAATCATTGTCTAACATTAAAAACTTTAAAATCAATATGTATGAAATCAATAAACACAAACTAAAATAAGATTAATATGAATTATTCATCTTTTCCTCTTTTTATCTTTTAATTTTTTTTCTCTATCATTTTCTTCTTCTTTTTTTTTTTGTTTTTTTTCTTCTTCACTTTCTATGTTTTTTTTTTACTTTTTATTCTGCTGATTTTTCTTTTTTCACGTTTTCTTCTTCTTCTCCACATCTTTTCCTTTTTCCTCTTATACATCTTTTGATTTTCTTCTCTTCCAGGTTTTATTTCCTTTCTTCTTCTTCTTCAATGTTTTATTATTCTCTTTCTTCTTCTTTTTTTCTTTTCCTTTTTCATTGCCATCGTCTTCTTCGTTATCATTGACTTT
>NW_006256877.1:5698703-5730669 GCF_000478725.1 Eutrema salsugineum
GTAAGAGAAGGAATCGGGTCTTTATCTGCTGGGTTACGGGGGCATTTTACCAGAGGTTTAGATTGTATCAGTGTGATTCCTGTTGAATCATATACTGCGGGGCGCAGGGCGGACGATTTCAAAGCGGACTCCATCTTTAAAACAAGCAAAAAGAAACAAAAGACTTAAAACCTGTTCATTAGACAATGAAGATGATTTATGATATGTTGACATGGTTTTAATCACGTTAAGTAAGGAAGAATAACTGACAATACAAAACAACAACATATAATCGAGGAACACTACTATTGGTACTGAAAAAACGGAAAAAACAATAGAAAAAAACAAAAATTTGATTTATAAAAAATAAAGACGGTAAACAATACAACAAAAAGCCAACCAATGTAGAAACCAAACCACAATTGAGCTTAAGATACATTTAAAAAAGTAATATATTTATATATAGCTCTCAACTTAAGCTAGGATTTCCCACATCACATGTACATTTTTTTTTCAGATAATCTCGCTCAACAGATAATCCGATTAACGAATAAAAGAGAATTAAAAAGATTTTATTAATGAATAAAGGGGAATTAGTTACCTAGATAGAATGAGAGACCTTATAGCGAAAAATTTACTTTGCATATATTATATATGATATGATTCTAAATGTCTTTTTTATTAAATTCCAATTTTTAAATTTTCGTTATTTTCTATTTTAAATATTTTTGATTAAATTTCGATTTTTAATAATTTTTATTAAATTTAAATGTTTTTTGATTAAATTTCGATTTTAACAGTTTTTTTATTAATTTACGATTTTTAATATTTTATTTAATTACGATTTTTAATATTTTTATTTAATTATGAGTTTTAGTATTTTTAATTAATTTACAATTTTTAATATTTTTGTTATTAAAATGAATTTAAAAATATAAGAAAGGGTAAAGGGTAATTAGGGAAAATTGGCTAATTCAGACCTAAACTTTTGGAAAGTGTTAAAGTTAGGCTTGAACTATTTTTCTGGTTAAAACATACTTAAACATTATAACTATTTGAATTTCATCCGTAATCTATGTGTATTGTGCTTAAATAAATTTGTCCATAGGTGTTAACGATCCGTTAAATCACGTATATGTGGCATCAACGTCAGCGATGACGTCGTTTTGGACTTATCAAGTTTAACAAGTAAAGTACATAAAGCGATGTCGTTTATATCTTCTTCAACCCTTCGATACTTGACATATCGACGACTTAGGGATTTAAAAATCAAATTCTTCAGTCTTTGGATTGTTTTTCGCATTCAATGTCTTCTTCTAGTAGTTCAGGTAAATTAAAAATTTGTCCCTCTTATGTGTTTGTTAGTGTATTACGTTGTGAGTAGATTTCTTTTTTCTTTTCATCCGATAACTAACGCCAATTCTTTTTTTGAAGTAATCTCCTTCAAGCGGCACAGACATCAGAACTTCGGAGACGTATCAAAATCCGGGGAGACTATTCTATTGTTGTCCGTATGGATCGAATGAGGTAATGTATAGTCTCTGTTAATTAATTTGTTCTTTCTTTTGATGTCAGTGACCCATATAAATCGAGTCTGTTGTATTGTTGTTAGGATAAAAATCATCTGTTCAAGTGGACAGATGTTTCTATCGTCGAAGAGGTTGAACGCTTTCGACCTGAACTTGAAGCATTGAAAGTAGAAGCCGCCGGATTTGAGAAGGAGATTGGAGAGTTAAAAGCTGATGTCTGTTCCTGCAAAAATGAGATTGAAAAGCTTAATGCAGTCATGAGTTTCATTAAAAATGTGATGGTTAGTGGATTGGTAATGGGTGTGATTGTATTTTACATTTTCCATTAGGATTATCTGTAGTGTTTTTTGCATTTTCAATAACGATTATGTGTTGTTCTAGTCTTTGGCATTGTCATTTTTGAGCCACAATTCGTGTATTTAAATGAGAACACAAATCTTTGTCATTGTCATGGTTTAGGTTCGACTGTGTATTGAACTGTTGTTCAATTTTGTTTCATTGTGCAAAATTCTCATTGTAGAACAAAAAGAAAACCAAAAATCAGAGTAGAAGCAATAACAAGAGTCTCAAAATCCAACCAAATCCTCTGTCCGCTCAAAGACATCTTCAATGAATCCACCAGATTTTCAAACATGGAGGCTGGACGGCTTATGAGCGTGTTGACCTCTCCTCCAATGTATGTCGTTTCGTTTACCATTGACATCACGAACTTCCCATTGTGATGCACTTGAAACACAGCCTCCTCGGAACTGAAATGAGAGTTAACAGATTTTCAGAGTCAAAAATTATATCTCTTGCCGCAATGATATTAGATGGTGATTTAGAACCAATACTGTATCTAAAACCTAAACCATAAAGCGATCTAATCAAAGCCTCTCATCAAATAACATTATAAATCACACTCTAAACCCTAGCTAATCGATACAAAAATAGAAAGAAGAAACACGAACTCAAAGTTTACCTCATATCTCCAAGCTCTATGCAATAATCAAAAGCTTACACCACTTCAAAACTCACTTCTCCAAGCCCTAAGTGATGATTGCTCTGTTACTTTGTTTCGACGAAGAAGAAGAGAATATGAAAGGTTGTGTCGCGGGATAGAATGTGTTTTCCCCAAGTTAAGGAACAGACGACATCGTTTTCACGTTTTTCCCAAAAAACTTAAGAAACCTTAAATGACGACGTTACTTATGTGGCCGCCACGTAGACCACGGCTTGACAGAAAACTTAACAGAGTTATGTTGAAAATTGGTTTTAGCACAAAGCATAAAGATGGAGTACGAAATTCAAACTATACCAAAGATTAAGAATGCCTTTCAAATGTTAACAGAGTTCAAGTATGACAAAGCACAGTACATAATGTTTAAGTATGTTTTAACCAGAAAAATAGTTCAAGCCTAACTTTAACACTTTCCAAAAATTTAGGTCTGAATTGGGCAATTTTCTGGGTAATTAGCTATCCTAAAATTGAATGAGAGAGCTTTAACTCAAAATTTTACTTTGTTTATAATGTATAATAAAAATATAAGAAGGGGTAAAGGGTAATTAGCCACCCTATAATTGAATGAGAGAGTTTTAATTCAAAATTTTACTTTGCTTATAATATAGATGATAACAGTTTTTTTTTTTATTAATTTACGATTTTTGATATTTTATTTAATTACGATTTTTAATATTTTTATTTAATTACGATTTTTAATATTTTTTAATTAATTTACATTTTTTAATAAATTTTGTTATTAAAATTAATTTAAAAAATATAAGAAGGGGTAAAGGGTAATTAGCCACCCTAAAATTGAATGAGAGAGCTTTAACTCAAAATTTTACTTTGCTTATAATATATATGATATACATTTATTCAATATTACGTCAGAAAATGTAGGGTGATAAATCAAAGCTCAAACTTAGAAATATTATACTGTACGTCTTTTGTCTAAAAATATCTCTGTATGTGACAAACACAAACATAAACATAAAATGAAAAACGTAAAGACGGTCTGGTTAGTGGGTTCGGGTGGAATCTGAAAAAGGAGAGGGGTGACGAGACTTTTGGCTTTCAGGGTTGTCGTAGAAGCCTATCGGCCCTTTATGCCGAATTGGAGAGTCTTTTATGGGCTATGTCTTACGTGAAAGATAGACATATTTTATCTGTACACTTTCAAACCGATTACTTGGATCTGGTAAGCATGTCTGAATCTCCATCGGATTGGCCATCATTCTCATCGGATTGGCCATCATTCTTATCGGAGTTGGAAGCCTTCCGCATTCTCCAGAAAAGCTTCTTGGATTTCACTCTCTCCCATATCCCCAGAAGTTCAAATGTCCGAGCGGATAGTCTTGCAAAAGGAGCTCGAGCAAAATAACGTATTTTCTCCCAAATCATTCATACCGAACCAGTTGAAGACGGTTTCGGACCAATCCTTTAACGGGCCAAATGTGATGTAATTGTTGGGTTGTGGAAGAAAAAAAATGAAAAACGTAAAGAAAATAAGAGATTGGTTAATTTTAATGACACCAATGTGAGTGATGTCCTTCGACAATTATCTAATGGTCAAATCTGTAACAAGACCAAAATGTTGAAGTACACATAATTTCTCGAACGAATTGACTTTGTTGCGAGTCTGATGTTTAGACGACCTGTTTGGCTCTATTATGAATGAGAAAGCTGATATGGTTAATCTCTACGTTCTTCTTAATTATAGTGGCCTTGTTAGTTAATGCCTTCAAACTTTTTTTTTTTAACGTCTGAATTTGCATTAACCAAAGGGGAAGATTAGTACAAAAGCCAAAGGCTGAAAACAGAGCATCAACCACCTAAGGGAAGGGTTTAAAGATGCTCCTTCCATATTAACGTAATAAATCCTGCAACCATGAAGGTCCTCCTCTAGCCAGGTAAGAATTGAACCTGCCATCTCGGGTGACACTTTGAGAGATCTCCCTTGCTGCTCTATTGGCTCCCACCGATTCATGTTCAATAGAACAAAAGGTAAAACCGTTGCATAGTTGGGCAATAAGAGTGGTCAAAGAGCGGAATTTCGGCCAGAGAAGAGGTTTAGAGATTGCCTCTACTACCGAATGAGAGTCGGAGACTAGCAAAACCTCTGTGAAGTGTAGGTCACACAAGCTTTGAATTGCCCAGATAATACACCGTAGCTCCGCAATAATTCTGTTAGGCGAAGGAGTAAAAGCTTCTCTTGCATGAAAGAGAACCGAGCCTTGATGATCTCGGACGATCCACGCCCCACCACTGTGTAAAACTTCATTCCTCCAATTAGCATGTAAGTTGCACTTAACCACGCCCAGTGCTGGAGGCTGCCATTTAGAATCGACAAGATTAAAGAAATTCTTGTTACGATCCACCAGGCCTGAAGGATCATGCAGCTTCGACCAAAGCAAAGCTTCTTCTTTAGCCCTCTGTACAATTACTGCTGCAGACTCCTGTTTGTTTGCAAAGAATACCGAGTTCCTGTTTTTCCATATTTGACTCTTCTTTTCTCAACTTTAACTAAGGATATTTAGCATGCATAATTTTTACTCATTGTAAAACTAAAAAAAAAAAAACACAGAGGATTTCTTAACATGCATGAATTTTAGGAAATTTTATAAATTTTAAGTTTAGGAAGAGTTCTACGAAAAGGAAAATTCTTGTTCGAGGGGGTAAATGAATGAATTCACTCCTAGGGATGAACCCAAGAATTGTTCTCTACGAAAATGTACTAAATCATTCAAGAGCATTTCCTAAACTTTAACGAAGCCTTTTCTAACATAAAATTTGTACTAGTTTAAAAATTCTCTACATTTATGATGTTTGTGAAATAAAATCTTGCTTTTATTTTGGTAATAATGTACTGTATTTCTGTTTAAAATATATAGATTAAATGGAAAGGTGTAGTATTAATGTAAAAAATTACCAGATTCCTTTACTTATTTAGTTCTCTCATAACTCCCATTTGGTTAAATGTATATGCAACAACGAACCATAATTAGTACTTCTAGATTTAATTACCATACTTATATAAATAGTATCTCGTACCCCATTCCAACATTATAAATACACCATCTTTTCTCTTTGTCTGTCCTTCTTTAAGATCTTTCTCTCTTATCTTTGTTAGTGGAAACTTCAAAAGAAAGAAAGCCAAAAAAAAAATGTTGCTTACACTATTAAAATCACTCCTCGTGATATTCGTGACCTTGATATTAAGAGTTCTATACGACACCATATCATGCTACTGGCTAACACCTAGGCGAATCAAGAAGATCATGGGAAGGCAAGGCGTAACCGGTCCTAAACCGCGTCCTCTAACCGGAAACATCCTTGAAATCTCGGCCATGGTTTCACAATCCGCTTCCAAGGATTGTGACTCTATTCACCATGACATCGTCGGTCGCCTTTTACCGCATTACGTCACTTGGTCCAAACAATACGGTATGATCTTATAATCTTAATTATAAAACTCGGTTACATGTAAAATATTGATTAAACCAAACGTCAATATATTGCTCCCTTGGCTTGAACAGGGAAGAGATTTATTGTGTGGAACGGGACGGATCCTAGGCTTTGCTTAACGGAAACGGAATTGATAAAGGAATTGCTTATGAAGCATAACGGTGTAAGTGGAAGATCGTGGCTACAGCAACAAGGAACCAAGAATTTTATTGGTCGTGGTCTCCTTATGGCTAATGGCCAAGATTGGCACCACCAACGTCACCTTGCTGCACCGGCATTTACCGGAGAAAGGCTCAAGGCACGTCAAGAAATTAACCTCATGCACACAAAAAAAATGCAAAGTAACTGACTGTTGAATGACTGAAATACCCTTTACGATGCAGGGCTATGCAAGGCACATGGTGGAGTGCACGAGCAGGCTAGTGGAGAGGTTGAGGAAAGAAGGAGGAGGAGAGGTTGAGATAGGGGAGGAGATGCATCAGCTCACGGCTGATATTATATCGAGGACGGAGTTTGGGAGCAGCTTTGAGAAAGGCAAAGAGCTTTTTCACCACCTCACCGTCCTCCAGCGCCGTTGCGCTCAAGCCACCCGCCACCTCTGTTTTCCCGGCAGCCGGTTGGTTTTTCTTCCTCACTCAAAAGTTTCTAGTTTTTTATATACCAATGTGCTTTTCAATTATTAACAATATGCAGAAATTCCAAAATATTATATATGTGAATTCGATACCATCGATTTGAATTACCGAACTATTTATTTTAGGTATTTGGGTTGTGGACAAAATAAAAAACAATATGCAGGAAAAATTCCATTATAATATACCAACTAAAATTTTTATTATCATTTAAATACACCAATTTTAATGTATTAAAAAAAAATATTAGTTAGTTAACTAAAAGTATACTGCTTTTTGTTCACGTAAAATTGTATGTGGTAATTTTTATTTTTGTTAATTGTGAACTTAGTGATTTTAGATTTCGAAACTTAGTTTGTGCTTTGATGTGTCATTCCCGGGTTTCAAGCAATTTGTTTTTCTATGTCGAGCACAAGTATATATCACCCGTTTACTCTCTAACATGTTTTGTTTCAAATGACTATTGCTTTAAAGTTGACCTTAATTAGTACAGTCAAACCTTGACTTGACATGGAATATTTTGTGTCTATAGGTTTCTTCCGAGCAAATACAACAGAGAGATAAAGTCTCTGAAAAAGGAAGTGGAACGTTTGTTGATAGAGATCATACAAAGCCGGAGGGACTGCGCCGAGATGGGCCGGAGCAGTACTCACGGCGATGACCTTCTTGGCCTTCTCTTGAACGAAATGGATAGCCAAAAGAACAATAATAAGGATAACAACAATCTTCAGTTGATAATGGATGAATGCAAGACGTTCTTCTTTGCTGGTCATGAGACCACCGCATTGCTCCTCACATGGACAATGATGCTCCTCGCCGATAACCCCTCGTGGCAGGAAAAAGTTCGTGATGAGGTCAGAGAGGTATGTGGCTGCGACGGTCTTCCCTCGGTTGATCAACTATCCAAGCTTACCTCGGTACGTATTTTCACTCTTAGCTAGATACATGATATACAACTTATAACATCTAAAATATATTGTTCTTACCCATTAATTAGAACTAGAATTCTAAACCTAAGATCAATTCTTCTCTTACAAATTTTAATTTTTTTGGTTAGATCCATCGAGTCAACGTAGGTGTAAAGTTATATTAGGTTTGAATGGTAGCATCTTCTGAGTAGATTCTGAGTAGGACTCGAAGGCCACTAACTCATACACATAAAAGATGATATTTGTTGTTTGCTCCAATTTAATAAGTATATAACTATACAATATTGAAACTAATTATTTTGTTTGAAGTAGTAGAATTAGCTTTATAATGATGAATTGGTGCGGGTGGGGTATAAACATTCAACACAGTATAGGCAGTGCCACTAACTTCATAGTGCTTCTTCCATATCTAAGCTAATAACATAGTCACCAAGTCGACACAGAAACCTAATGAGTAGATCATATCTTCTAGTTTTGTCTTCATGCTTAATCTTAGCCGAAATCAAATAAAAAGCGTAATAGAAATGTGTAGGTTTATTGATTTCTACAGATGTATTCATTTTGAATCAGTCGTTACATTTTTGTATCTGGTTTTACATAATTCACGTTTCGTCTTAGAAATAGTTATTTAAATAAGATATGATTAACAATTGGTTAAGCTAGCTTTAAAATTTGAGAAGAAATAGAGGGACTGGTACATAGATTTTCAGGCATAAACAAATGGGTAAATGATACATGTCTTTTGTTTAATGATTAGCACTAAGACATGCTTTGCATAAAATATTATAT
This sequence comes from Eutrema salsugineum, assembly GCF_000478725.1. Taxonomy (NCBI): domain Eukaryota; kingdom Viridiplantae; phylum Streptophyta; class Magnoliopsida; order Brassicales; family Brassicaceae; genus Eutrema; species Eutrema salsugineum. The sequence goes on from NW_006256877.1 coordinate 5,707,009, forward strand.
ATGCAAAAAATCTGAAATCTGTATTAACTAATGATTAGATTTTGACAGCTTCATTGATAGTCTTTTTCAAAAGGAAAAGTCAATTCTCAAACTAAAAGATGTTTGAGAAAGAGTCAAGAGGCACTTCGCATGATCATAAGATATGATTCCAATATAAATTAATAGAATATTTCTCCTAACTATTTTGTCTTTTTTCTTCCCTTATACCAGTTAAACAAAGTGATAAACGAGTCACTAAGACTTTACCCTCCAGCCACTCTTCTACCAAGGATGGCATTTGAAGATATAAAACTAGGTGATCTAACAATTCCCAAAGGTTTATCAATATGGATTCCGGTCCTCGCGATCCATCACAGTGAAGAACTATGGGGTAAAGACGCAAATGAATTCAACCCTGAACGTTTTGGAGGTAGACCATTCGCTCCTGGCCGCCATTTTATTCCATTTGCAGCCGGTCCTAGAAACTGTATTGGACAATCATTTGCGATGATGGAAGCAAAAATAATATTAGCGACGCTAATTTCGAAGTTTAGCTTCACGATATCAAAGAATTATAGACATGCGCCAATCGTTGTGCTTACTATAAAACCTAAGTATGGAGTTCAAGTGATATTGAAACCATTGGATTTATGAAGACTTTTGGGGTTAAGAGATTGGTTTTTAATGCCTTGGTTAAACGCTGGGAGAGGAAAGATTTTGGGGTTTGTGAATTTTTTGAGTAACATGGGGGATTTTTATTGGAATAAATGCTATACGAGAGAATATATGCTATTCTTTTTCCTCAAAATACATTTTCTTTTGTGTTTTTTCTTTCTTTTATGGGTTTTACGATATTATTTAAAAGTGACGAAAACAACTCAACAGCCTTCATGTTTTTTTTTCATATATGTTAAAATATATAAGCTATTTCTTAGAATTTCTCAAAAATATACACGTTTAGTAAAACATTTTAAACTGATCCATGGTAAAAACTAAAAAAAATGTACATTTGATGACATAAATTTTCGCACTGATTTCAAAACTCATGCATTAAAATATTTTTGCTATGCCAAAAAAAAAATGGTAGACTAAGTTGGCATTCGAAGTGAGAAAGCTCAAAAGAAGATTTCGAACTAATATTTATTAGACTAACAAATGATTGTAATTTTTTATAGGCCAAAGCTTATTTGTTTGATGTTTTAATTGATTCAATTGATTCAATAAGGACGAGTTGCAAGATATAAATAATCTTCTTAGTAATAAATTAATCACAGAAAGATATGAAAGGTTGGGAGTCTCGCGACTGTTGTCTTTGTGTAAGGTCATATTTATTTGCTTTTGAGGCTGCAAAATGGTATCAAATAACCTTTTTGGCATATGGGCCAAAAAGCAATTGTCCATCGATCCCCTTTTATTGGGTTTAGAAAGTGAAGTTGATATTCAATATTAATAAAAGTCATCATGTTATATTGAGATGGGTTCAATCTAGATAAGCTTCTAATAATAACAAACATAAAACAAGAAGTATAATAATCAAAGAAACAAAAAAAGTGATTAGGGATGGGGGAAAAGGAGTTCAACTTTTATTTTTGTTGGTTAAGTTTGGTGGCAGCCATTGCACTTACAATGACTAAGGTTGATTCTTGCTTCTTTATCTTAAATATATTAAAAAGAAAATGTGGTAGAAGTAAAGCAATCGGAGTGCATGGTAGAAAAAGAATTTTGTATTGTATGTCCATGTGTAGAATTAGAAAATATTGTTAGAAATTATAATAATATAACATATATACGCGTATATAAAAACATATCGTCATTATAATTTTTCTTGAACTGACAAGTCAAAAAAAATATCGTCATACTGTTAGATACGCTCCAATAAATAACTGGATTGTTGTACAAATGATGCAAGAAAATATTAAAGGAATAATTATTTGTTCAATTTTCCGTAACGCAATCAATCCGATGCTAATTAGTTCTTAGTTGTCATGAGATCAGTTAAGCGATCCCATTTAGATCTCTATGGTCTGTAATCACTCCGACTACTTGTTTGGAATGAGAATTATGAGTAATAGTCTTGTATTCATAAAATACACCACAACAATATTTTAGCCAAAAAAAAGAAGAAAATACACTACAATAGTATAAACTATCTAGGAAATGTAAATATTTGTTATAACATACACACGCGTATGCATCTACATTTAAATAGTGATATACTGTATCTTGTTTGACGAAGTTAAGCAAATATCCTTCCAGTATCAAAAGAGACAAATCTTCGTGATCAAATAAGATTTGGTGGAAATGTGAAAATGTGAAAATGTGAAAATGCTATCTCAAATATTATCAAATACAAATTATGAGAACAAATATATAGACGATTTTAAAATTTTGATAGTGTATCAACTTTTAATTAAATAATCGCTGTACAATATTTAAGTGAAAACAAATTGACATGACCAACTTTTAACTCGGTCTTAGGTAGAAGTAGAAGAAGCATGTGCCTCTAACCGCTGTAGTCGATTCGTATCTATTTTACGGACTAGTTTTTGTACAATGTACCTATTAGAGATCAAATGTTGCTAGTTCTATTGGAAATGAGACAAGCCTATCTCTTTTAGGGATTCAAAACCCTTAAATAAAGTTAAATATTTTCCATATGTTTTTGTACAATGTAGACCGGTTTTGTTCTCAGTGAACATTACACTAACAGTGAGCACACCTTCTTCTCATGTCAATATGCCAAAGAAGTCTGGCGTTTATCAGGAATGCCTCTGCATATCCTCAAGAATCGAAAATTTTCATTGGAAGACAAAGTACGATACTTGTTCTCTCTACACCGGAATAGTTGTCTCTGAAACAAACCTGAAACTTCCTTTTTAAGTGCTTTGGAGGCTATGGAGAAGTCAAAATGATCTCCTATTCAATCATCATAATATCACCGAAGTAGAACGATAAAGAGAGCAACTGAGGATGCGAAAAAAGGGATCAGCAGATCTCCTCCAACGGAGACATCATCGTAGACACCGGCCATAGGACTAGACAAGAGCAAAGTCGATGGATAAAACCAAATAAAGGTTATAGGTTAAGTGTAATTATATATGATGCATCCCATTATGAAGGTAATCAAAACTCGGGACTTGGATGGATTCTTCGATATAGCAATGGAACTTTCTTAGACTATGTATGGGTAAGTTTCAAGGGAGAAACACAACTGAAGAAGTAGAATGTACATCAATTATTTGGGCTATGCAAGCAACTTGGGCCCTCGGATATTGAGTGGTAGAGTTTGAAGGTGAATATTTGAATATCAACCGTATTATCAACCAGAAAATTACAAACCTTAAACTTCAGCATTATATGGAGGCAATCAACCGGTGAAGCGATATGTTTAAGCAAGACAAAATTTCCTTTAGGCATCGTGAGTTGAATACATGCGGTGATATATATGCTAGCTAGGAAATCAATCTTGGATGTAACTCTTTGGTCAATGTATCATTGTTGCCCAAATTTACTATATCCTCTTGTAAACAAATATTGTGAATTTGTGATTTGCAAAATCAATAAAGTTCTTTGTCGGAGGAAAAAAAAATAAGACAAATACATAATTTATTTTCATTTTGGCTACGTTAGATAACATATGCATGCATAGTGAGGCTTGAACCTCGAACTTGATGCAATATGTGAACATCCGTAAGAGGGTACCAGTAATCAGACATTAGTAATCTTGTTTGTAATATAGAAAAATGTTTCAGGTCTTGATCCTACAATTTTTTTTCTTGAAACTTGAAAGCTTTAGCTTTTGGTTCATGTGCTATATTATATGTAGTACAAAAATTTGGATATCGTCCTATGCTGGGCTTTAGCGGAAATATTGATTTATGAGCTCGACTATTGAGCCCAATTAAGTGTATTTTTCCGAAGCCTATTGATATTATCTGCATATAGAGAGACTAGGGTTAGCTCTATGTATGCATGTAATTTTTTCAAAATGGACTTACATACATTTAAAGTTTTTCATTTATATAATAAGATACATGTATAAAGATGCTTTTGATAATTTGTTACAAAGGTTTCGCTTCCACAATTCAGAAGAAAACCCTTTTTTTTTGCTTAACTTAAAACAGATTTCTAATGATTACTTCCACTTGTATTCTAACTTAGGCGTTTTTTTGCCATGTGTGAAGTAGATCCCATCTTCTCTAGCATCCCAAAAGTTCTTTTTACCATAATGAACTATGAGACCACCACCTACATATCCCGTAAACCCTGCATGGAACTTGAAATTAGGTCCTTGCCATAGATCACAAAAGAATTCTGTTTTCAAAACACTATCATGAAAACTGAAATCGTAGGTTTCTCCAGGTCGCAAATAGTGGAAGCCTAGATTGTCGTCGTTCGATATGCAATTGATCTTCAATATATTGTTCCGGCCTAGAGAATTTTTAAAGAATACAGAGTTTTTCTCATTCCACTTTGCGTTACTCAATCCCATGCACAATCCAATAACGAGCAGAAAACACGAGAGACGATTCATTGTTTTGCTCTTCCTTGTTCTACACTTCGTTTAGATTTAGAAGTAATTTTTGTAGATAATTAGAAGGGGCAATGTCTTTTTATACTCTTTTTTACATGGATATTCATTCTAGCTATTTTTAAACATCTTTGTTTTGACTAATACGAATCCGGTTTTGCTGTTTTTCTCTTGTCCTTATCGCTTTTACTGTTTTTGCATCTAATTAGGCCATCTCCAATGGTTAGCACCTTAAGGAGTGCTTAACCATTTTTAAATTAGTATTTTTGAAGTTTTGTTGTTTAAGCATTTCTTTTAAGATGTTATTTTTTTTCAGGGTCCAATGGGAGGTGCTAAAAAGGGGTGCTTAAAAAATTTTTTTTTTAGTTTGAATTTGCGTCTTCTTCTTTGATCGTTCTTGTTGTTGTGTCTTCTTCTTTGATCGTTCTTCCTGATACCTATCTTCCAATGTCTTTGGTTTAAGACTGCATTGCCTGGCAACAGCAGAAAAAATATATCATCAATACAGATAAGGAAGATAACCACTGTATATAACAAAACCGCTTTTTTCATACAAACAATCTGATCCGATAGAATAATAGAAGCCCCATCGCCAATAGCTTCCGGGTATATTGAATGTTAAACCTATTCTCTAACTCAGAGTGTGAGCAATAAAGCAACCACTAACACATAATGAATTTGAAATTGGACCATCTATTAAGTACAAAAAGCTTCAGACTCGACGCGGATATAACAAACATTGTTTCTGTTAATTTGCACGCTGATACAATCAAACAAAAATCAACCACAACACTCTCTTTTTTTATAGTCAACTATCAACCATGATACTCAAAGCACCAAATTGCAGAAAATCCAGAAACAAAAACCCGTAAGCAAATCCATTCATCGGTCAAAAATCAATGTTGTCGAAAATTACAAAAACCTGTAATCAAATTTGGTTTCTGAAATTTGATTTCCCAACTAACCAAAATCTTGCTGAGTCTTTGCACTGGTGAGTCTTTGTTTCTGTTGAATCGGCGGAATTAGCTGCTTCGACGAGGGATGATATCTCTGAACCATCGATTGATAGAGTAAACATCAACCTGGGTTTCTCGCCGGAAAAGTGATGATAACAAAGGATTTCTTGCCGGAAAAGATGGGGAATAAGCATGCATGAAGATCAAGCTGGGTAATCTCTCAATCGGCTCTCTCAATCGCCAAAAGAATCGAAGGTCGGCTTTGGAAACAGAAGGAGAAAAAACGACTTGGGACAAAAACGTGATCGGTGAAGAACAAAGGAAAAAAGGTTATCCTGCGTGAAAAAAAAAGAAAAAAAAAGAAAAATTTTAGACCAATGAGAATTGAGCACATCATCGGTGCTTAAGGGTGCTTAAGTTGCTAATAGAAGCATCGATGCTAAGCTTTTTTTCTATTAAAGATTTATTTTTAATCTAACTTTTTGATTAAGCACTCTTTAAGCACCTTCCATTGGAGCTGCTCTTAAAGAGTAACTAGTTAACTTTCTCGCGCCTTGCGCGGATTGATATAATTTCCATTTGATTGTTTGAAAATGTAATAGTAGTTTGGATTTATTTATTTTTTTATTCTTGAGTATATTTGTTTGTTAGTTTTTTTTTTGCATTTTAATATTGGAAGGCATGATCGTGAAGACAATATAGAATAGAAGAGAGTAAATAAAAGCATAGTAATATCCAAATAATTTAGTTTAAATAGTTTTGAGATATTTTGATTACTGTTTTATGTATTTTAGACGTAATTTTTTTAAGGTTCGTATGAACTTATTCAATTTTGATCACTGTTTAATGTGTTTTAAACATCATAAATACCTTCATTCCATTAGTTAGATATATAGATTTTCTTTCTTTTAAACTTTTTTGTTAGAGTTTTTTTTTTAATTTCTGTTTTTGTTTTGTTTTGAAACGACATTCTATTACTTTTTAAATAGTTTTCATTTTTTTTCTTTTAACATTTTTGTTAGATTTTTCTAAATTTTAAAAACAAAAGAAATGGTAAACACTAAGAAGTATGGATTCTATTTTTTTATAAAAAAAAAATTTTTGTTATTTTTTTTTTAAATTTCGGTTATATATAATTTTAAAAACGGTTTCATTGACCATGAAATTAAAAATTAAACCATATTTAGACTTTTTTAAAAGGTTTTTTACACATCATCATATAAGAACCAATAAAAAAATGACACATAATTGCAAAAAGGGCTAAACGGTCTGTTTATAGCCGAAATTTATTTAGGAGTTGACACGTAAGCGAAAAGCTGTGAAACTCGCTGTAAAACGTTTTTTTTTTAATTCTTCTAAATTTTGGTTTTATATAACTTCAAAAACGACACTCTAAAGCTTTTTAAATAGATTCAATTTTTTGTTTCTTTTAACATTCTAAATTTTAGAAACATAAGAAATGGTAAACACTAAGAGATAATTTTTTTTTAGAAAAACATTTTTTTTAAAAAAATTTCTAAATTTCGGTTTTATCTAATTTTAAAAACGGTTTAGTTGACTATAAAATTAAGCATTAAACCATATTAATTTAAACCGGTTCGTTTTGAGTTTTTTTTTTTACACATCATCAATTAAAAACCAATTAAAAAATGACACATAATTGCTTAATATGGTTAAACAGTTTTTTTGTAGTCGAAACTCATTCTAGATCAGACACGTAAGCGAAAGATTGTGAAACTTGTTGTGAACGCGACACGTAAGCAAATCAGTACACAAATAAGTATATAGATGATTTGGATATATATATATATATATATATATTTTTTTTTGGGGTTAAATGGATAAAAAAAATTCAACATTAATTTGTGATATGCGTCAATGACTATCTTTATAATGTAAAAAATCTTAATAGAACAAATAAACGCTTTCATTCCCATTGTAACATCAAGTGGTTACGCAAAACATTTGGGTTTGAATGGTAACACACCGAACATAATGGCAATAGCTTCCAACTTGCGGAGAACTGGTTCTTAAAGACTTTTAAGTTGCTTTCCGGTTGGGTCGTTTTATCATTATTTCTTTTGTTTCTTCGGTTTTAAGAATGTTATCATTGCATCTTGACATTGTGAGTTGAAAAACTCATGGTTTAGTCGATGGACTGAATTTCGAGTTGTTTTTTGTTTCCATGTTTAATTTTTTTTTTGCCATGAGACCAATTTCATTGGTTAAAGCATCTATAAAATCTAAACCGTTCATTTTTAATGATATTAACATCTTAGCCAAAAAAAATAAAAGCAATAGTGGCAATAGAGTTCCTGGATTTGAAATGACAACAGTGGTATTATCTCATATCATCTTAACTCGAATTTTTTAGTCCTCTGTTTTTTACTTTCTTTTGTTATGTTCCTAAATTTTTTTTTACTATTCTTCTGTCTTCTTGCTTTAAGAGTGTACATGGCCATTAACGCTCTCATAACTCATAAGTTATAATAGTGACGACCTTTGATTATATCAATAATAAAATTTTCGAGTAATGTGTAACGGAACATTGTGAACTTATAAACCGATTCAGACTAAGCCCAATTAATTGTATATAATAAACATAAGGTCCAAAAACATTATAATGTAGGTCATGCGTCTGATTTCTTTTCTCCCAAAAGGAAGGAGACAAAACCCATATGGCTCAAGTGGAGACCAGTAACCATACACATTCACTCATTTTCTTACAAGAAAAGATAAGATAATGGAATTTTCTGACACGTGGCCTTATCATAGTGGTCCGTGACGATAAGGGTGTCAACACCTTTCCTTAATCCTGTGGCAGTAAACGACGTTATCAAGAATCATGGACCCTTTGATCAATAGGGCTTTTTGCCTCTAGCCGTTCTCACTATATATATAGATGAGTAAAGCGATAGACAAACAAGTAAGTAAGAGAAAAGAGCAAAAGAAGAAGAAGAAGAAGAAATAGTAATGGCTTCCTCTATGCTCTCCTCCGCCGCTGTTGTTACTTCACCGGCTCAAGCCACCATGGTCGCTCCATTCACCGGCTTGAAGTCATCCGCTGCATTCCCAGTCACCCGCAAGACCAACACCGACATTACTTCCATCGCAAGCAACGGAGGAAGAGTTAGCTGCATGAAGGTAATTAAATGTCACTATAAGTTCATATATATATATATACGAAATCGAAGTAATATTAATTGGAAATGTTATTTATAGGTGTGGCCACCAATTGGAAAGAAGAAGTTTGAGACTCTCTCTTACCTTCCTGACCTTACCGAAGTTGAATTGGCTAAGGAAGTTGACTACCTTCTCCGCAACAAGTGGATTCCCTGTGTTGAATTCGAGTTGGAGGTAATAAAAATCGAAAATCATATACATAAATATTTAGAGTAGCTTGACCATATGAATCTTGCAACGATCTTAAAACTGTTTAGAGGTCCTATGCAGAATCTTGATTTATATGTACATATTTGAAATGTTCTTGAATGGTTTTTGTAATGTGTTTTGTAGAACGGGTTTGTGCACCGTGAGCACGGAAGCACTCCCGGATACTACGATGGACGTTACTGGACAATGTGGAAGCTTCCTTTGTTCGGATGCACTGACTCAGCTCAAGTGTTGAAGGAAGTGCAAGAGTGCAAGAAGGAGTACCCCCAGGCCTTCATTAGGATCATCGGATTCGACAACACCCGTCAAGTCCAGTGCATCAGTTTCATCGCCTACAAGCCACCAAGCTTCACCGATGCTTAAGTCACTTTCTCTTAAATCATTCATATAATATTCTCATTTGCATTTCCAATTGTCTCTGTTTCTTTTTTTCTTGGATTTCTGTTTCTGAGACATTTTCTATCGATCGGATTGTCAAAATGTCTGATTTATGAATATGTAATTTATGTTTCCCTCTTCTCCTTCTTGCTTATTTTCTGATGGTTATTAGTTTTTAAAAAATTACTGGGATAAGGAAACAGACAAAATCACGTCACACAAAGAAAGGTTGGATAGTGTTAGTGGTAATTTGTTATAGGAATAGGAAAACATTATTACCTAAAGAGCTTAGATTTCATATGAATAATTAGTTCATCAAATATTCAAATAAGAATCATTGTATCATTTTATTTTTGGATGTCACAATCACACAGTATAATATGTACTTGTAGATTTATTATAGATTTCAATCATTTCATAAAATAGTCATCTTTTGATGTTTCACACTTCTTACGTGGAGTTTATGATATGATTTATACCTATACTCCAAATTACTGGTAAACTATCATTGGAATATACGATACACTATATATACATATATATCATATATATATATATTTACTCTAGATACTAATGACATATGTCAATAGTTTTAGTATGAAAAGCTAACTTGAGTTTTTTTTTTTAAATACTATTATAGTAAAAAAAAATTATAGAAAGAATGTATGTAAATTCCAGTTCATACACGGATTTAATATTTCAAAGGAAAGGATGGTCCACTTGAAATCTGTGATAGACACTTTTGTGGACGGTGCAATACATAAGATAGGCTTGTGGATAAGAGTGAAAATTCCCTTCTATAATTTTCTTAGTGATCTTTAATCCATGCGAATCATGCGTGTCATTCTGCTATTAGTGTATAGTAAGTTCATCGACTTTATGAAACCGTAAGAAATCGTCAATTTAGTTAGTTACGAAAACATGTTTTTAATGACTCTTTCATAAAATTTTGGATTTTTAGTATAATAAGTTATTGGTTGCTAGCGAATGCATAGAAATGCACAATGTACTCAAAAGATTGGAGATAAAACAAAAACTCCAAATTGACTTAGTAAGGCCAAAAATGAAATATAAAATCATATTAACAAAAAAAAGGGGAAAATATGGCTCTTTGGTTCTTATATATTAAATGCAGGCCGAAAAAATAGATGAACGTTTAAAGTCTGTAAATTAAAATGGAAATGAAAAATTGGTTTATTGTTCTGGAGACGCAAAAATTTAGTGTATTAAAATGGTAATAGAAATTTAGTTTTTATATCATTATGGAGTTTTCTAAGTCCTTTCGCGATTATCACTTCCACATCCGGTTCTTTACTTTTTGCTAGAATGTCAGTGAACCTAAAATCTACTGCATTGATCATGCATTAACCATTAAATGACATCCAAAAACATATGCTGATCTTTTGGCCATTAAACGATTAAACGGTATACTTATTAAGTTTATCAAGAAGACAAGAGTGAGCGGCCATTACACGGCACCCAATATAATGATGTCTTTACCAATCACGTACATCATGCATGCCTTGTAATGAATACTACTCCCTCTGTTCAGAATTATTTGATGTTTAAAGTTTTTGCACACAGTTTAAGGATTCATTTAATTTTTATTTTTTCTATACTAAAAAATATAATTTATAATCTATTTAAGTATCATTCAGCCAATAAAAAGACATTCTGCAAAATATAAAATGTCAAAAATTATAAAAATTCAATAAATTTTGCATTAAAAAGTGAAAACATCAAATAATTCTGAACAAAAAAACCTTCTAAAACATCAAATAATTCTGAACAGAGGGAGTATTATTTATAACATGATCTAACCATTAGTTATTTACAGTCCATTGATCCTCATCCCACTAACATTTCGAAATATTATACGAAGTAAAACTATATTTCTGATTCTGTTATATAATATGTGTTGTACTTTTTAAGTTCATGTCTAATTATTGTCTGTTTTGGATTCAAATGGTAAAATCCATATGAATATATTTTTGAATTCCTTCCCAAAATGGGTTTTACTAATTACTATTAGACATAATTTATATATTAGATATTCTTTGTCTAAATTTCAAATGTGAGATCTTAAATTAATTGATTCCCAACAATCATTTTCTCAAAAACCATGGATCACACAAACCATTAGCCTCCAACCTCTAGTGAAACCTGGGGCATCCATCTTGTACTACCGTATGCACCAACAAAACTCTTCACATAATCTTTACACAACCGTTAGAAATATTTTTCACACAAGGAACCGGCACCCCTAATCGCGAGGTCATCATAAATGTTTTTTCTCCCACAACGAATATTCAGCCCACACCCACTTGTCTAAGTCCACATTTTCCAAAACCTCCATCTAAAAACCAATTCTTGGGCTTTTTAAGTCCATGCCCAAGTAGCAAATCTCGCATGGATATGTTTTTGTACCCCTTCCCAAAAAGCCTCATACTAATTACTGTTGGACATTGCTTAGATACCGAATAATATTTGCTTAAAAATTTTCAATGTGGGATTTTGGATTGATTCCCAACAATCATCCTCTTAAACCAAGGAGCACACAAAACCTTGGCCTCCAACCTCCATCAAAACCTGGCACCCATCTTGTACCGCCGTACGCACCAACATAATTCTTCTTATAACTCTTGTGAAACCGTTAGGAAGACTTTCGACATAATAACCGACAACCCATAATTGCAGAATCACCTTGAGGGCTCTCCCTCCTACAACAAACATCTAGTCCACACCCACTTGTCTAGGTCCATCTTTTCTAAAACCTCGCTTTTATACTTGTTGTAACAGATGCAAGAAGAAAACAGTAAATGTAAAGATTGTGCACAGAATCAACGTGGTTCACCAATGATGTGTTGGCTACGTCCACGGGCAAAGGAGACTAATTTTATGATGGAGACATAAAGTTTCATAATACATCAGAAATTAGGGTAACATGGTTACTTATAGCAGAAACCCTAGTTAACCCTAATCGTAATTGGGTTCTCTCACTTAGGCTCATGTAGGAACCTTCATGCACAAACACCAGCCCAAGTGCACGCAGACTTCTACATTGCTAACACTGGTTGTAGTCTTCAATTACACAACATGTAGATCTCAACATCAGCTTCTGGATGCAGAACGTTACATTCAACTATTTGCTCAAACAGATTGTAAGCTTTAGTGCAGCGTGTAAACCTACACACACAACCTCAAGATGCAGCATGTAAGCTTCAACATACTGCAAGTATCCTGCATGCTGCCAGCATGCTTGATCGTGCAGCCTGCATGCATCTGCAGGCATCAACACCAGGAAGCTTCTATGCTTCAGGATTCAAGACATATCAACAAATCTCCACCTTGACTGGAATCCTCCAAGAAGCTTCTACGCATTAGGATTTAAGGTGTATCAACAATACTAATTTTTGGGTTTTTCAAGCCTATGTTCAATTTCCCGTTAGTATGATATTGTCCGCTTTGGGTCCAAGTGTCAAAATTCGCATGAGTTTGTTTTTGGGTTTCTTCCTAAAAAGCCTCTTACTGATTATTATTGGACATGACTTATATATTAGACACTGTTTAAATTTCAGATGTGGAATCTTGGATTAATTCCTAACAATATGTGGAAACAGAGAAGTATCCATGGTGTTCACAGTTCAGAGATATTTAACTATTATAATTTCATGTGTTTCACCCCAAAAACAAATTGATAATGAATGTATTGGCTAATTCCCTTGTATATCACTTTAATTTGTGTCATCTTACTTTAAATGTGAGATTTTCGTATATGGATTGAGTAATGATTTTTATGATGTGATCAGAAGTTTTAGACAAGCCATTGATGCTTAGGAACCCTGTACCTCTCGTACCAAACAAACCAATGACGAGGAACCATGAGCATAGCTTATAAATAGCCACTAACCAGTATGTGTAGCACCTAATGGATGATGTCAAGAGGAGCCATACCGTGCCATCCTTGGCCCAATTGATTGTGGACGGAGACGATAATTCCCAAAAAATGGAGCATACCAAATCTTGGTAAGTCCAGACCATTGAACAGGCCCACCAAGATCAAATATCAGATTAACGTAGCGAGGGCGAATGTGATCCTTTGATGTATCTAGATAATAAATCAAGTGAAAATTCCTCAGACTAACGTTTAAGGTTAATGAAATGACAAACCTAACCTAACATATTGAAGAGCTTACTAGACTAACCTTATAAAGTTGGTTTAGGTCCATTTTATCCAGATGTTGAATATTATTACGAAAATGCTATTATGATTTTTTTTTTTATAAATTTTTTTTTTTTCGAAAAAACTTTAATTTCGAAAAAATTTTTAAAAAAAACTCGAAATTTTTTTTGACGAAAAAAAAACATTTTTTTAAAACGAAAAAAGCAAAAAAAAAAAAACAAAACCAAAAACTAAAAAAAAAGAGTTATATGAATATCTACCTATAGATAACTCGAAATTAGTTTGTCAGAATGAACACTGCTTTAAGCGTACTGTTTAGAATAACTATCCCACATTACCCCTACTCTGACGTATCTGGATAGGGTCTGCGATAACTGTTATAACACGTTTAGCAGATTTAGTTGTCGCAGTGGACCCCTACATTACTGGCGTTTATTGTTGCTTTAGGCAGAGAAATTCTCGGGAAGAGTGGGAACTTTAAATTTTGAATGTTAAATATTTAAAATAATCTGGAAAATAAATTTTCAGGTTTGGGTGGAAGACGAGAAATTTCCTACGCTAGGGTTTGTAATCTCCATTCAATACCCATAGATAACGGCGAAATTGTGAAGAATTTCATTCCCACCAAACGATGGGTAGTTCTGACCACAACGATGACGAGGAAACGCGATCAGAATCCATGTCCGAAGAGGTAAATTTCGAACGATTAGATGTAGAATTACAGTTCATTCGTTTTCGAGGTTTAGGTGAGTGGTTAGGGGAATTGCAGTCCGATTAACTCATGAATCGTAATATCCTGTATAGATGGCCGACTCTGGTCTTCCCCAACGGATCTTCATCCCTGAAGAAGTCCCCAAGGGAGACTGTGTGAACATTTACCAGAAGATGACGGTTATATCTGACATCGATGCCGCTTTGAGTCAGACAGAGAGGGATTTTATGAAGGCATCTCAGTTTGGAAAACTGTTCGAGTTTGCAAACCAGCCTGCTTGGTCCGGCGCATTCGGTTTGTTCACCCTCACCAGACTTCTTGACGTGAAGAAAGAAAACGAGATCTGGCTGGTATTTGCAGGGAAACCGATTCGATTCTGAATCGGGGAGTTTAAAATAGTGTCCAGTTTGAAATGCGGGAAATACCCAACAAGTCAGAAGAAAAAAAGGAGACTGCATGTTGTTCCCGAGTACTTCAAGACTCTATTCGGTGATGAGAAGGAAGTCCCAGTGGAACGACCAATCGAGATATTGCAGAAGAAAACTAGTTTAGAGACCCGGTTGAGACTGCGATACGCGTGCCTTGCCATAGTGGATGCCTTTCTAATGCCTTCTGTTCATTTTTCTCGGTCAAAGGTGAGCATGGATCACGCCGAGATGGTTGAAGACCTTGATGCATTTCTGCAGTACCCCTGGGGCCGGTTATCCTTTGATGTAATGATGAATTCGATAAAGGGCAGGAATTTAGCACAGATTTTAACAGCTAACATTACTGTCGGAGGTTTGTTCCCTGCCTTACCAATGGTTGTTTTAGAGGCCGTCCCTGCCATTCAAGAAGATGATGACTCATCTGATGGGGAAGACAGTAGCCCAAGCAGGGGCGGTGCTCGCTTGCGTCCGCAGAAAGTTCAGCTTCAGTTGAATAAAGCTAGAGTGCTTGACGAAGATGAAATGGTACGAAGTAAACCCTCTTAACTTGCTAAATATGTTACAAACGGTTTACTAGTTAACTGTTTACAATTGCGATAACTCTATTATCTTGCTTATAATGAACTTGTATGCTACTATATATTTGTTAGCTATGAGACTTAAATTAACCTGTAACAACTACGCTCTAGGTTTAGTAAATTACTGTATTCAACTGAAGTTGTCCTCGTTGGAACTGATACTTAGCAGTACTAAGTTATCATTGATATATATGAGTAAGTTGTTACATGATAACAGGATTTGATGTGATAATCTGGAAATGTGTTTAGTGTATCGGATAATTAGTTTACCATGTAACTGTTGGTAATTGTAGTGTAAGTTATCATTGTTGGATATGAAATTCACAATTATTCACTATATCGGTGTTAGATTCGATATAGTGATTCGATCTTAACAAGAGTTGATGTGCTCACTCTGAGGGATTAGGCTCCTTTTTTGATAAGTCGGTTAACCTGTAACATTGTTTGGTTTAATACTCAGTTAACATGTAACATTGGCCTGTTGCTGTATTAGTTATAGTGATTGTTTATGATAAGTTACAATACGTACGATATCATTTTTAGATATGA
Source organism: Eutrema salsugineum (assembly GCF_000478725.1). Taxonomy (NCBI): domain Eukaryota; kingdom Viridiplantae; phylum Streptophyta; class Magnoliopsida; order Brassicales; family Brassicaceae; genus Eutrema; species Eutrema salsugineum. The sequence continues at coordinate 5,722,696 of NW_006256877.1, forward strand.
TAATATAGTTGCCTGATAACAAAATTTGCAGTGTGTATTCAGGGTAGCATGTAACATTTAACAGTTAGCGGCTAACATACGTTTATAATTATTGCGTTTGTCAAGGTCGCGGTTAACTCTATCATTCGGCCTGATTTCGAAATCAGCGACGGCGAGGAGGATCTATCCTGGAGCGAAGATGAACATGACGAAAGGGTCGACCATATGATTACTCTTATTAATCAAGGATTCGAATTTAAGTCTGAAATGTTTGGCCCTGGCATTGATCCTGAGTTTTTAGCAGCTCGTACAAGTTCTCGAAGGGGTGTTAAGAAGACAAAGATTGTTGTTGGGAAGAAAGGTAAAGGGAAGATGAGAAAGTCTGGTAGAAGTCGAGTCACAAACGTTGCACATGACACTGACAAAGGAGTTATGTTTTTTGAGGAGAAGTTGAAGACAATGGTTTCAAAAATCGTACAAGAAAATAACAAGAAGATAGAACATATGTTTGAAGCCAACAATGTGAAGATAATTAAGGGTGTGACCCAGTGGTTTCTTGATAACGCAGTTATCGACCGCGAGGTCAATATATGTCCATCATTCTCGGGCCTTAGCGCCGGTAAGTCAAGGTCTCGCAAGCAACCCCCTCCGAGCACTGCAAATAAATCGGGGGAATTACCTTCGGTCCAATCCGGAGCGCACCCTGATGGTCAGGCCAAACAAAACTGCGACACTTCATTTCCTAACTTAGACTTCTCCTCCATGCCGACGGTTGACGAGATTGTTTCCACATACGCTCCCAGAGCTGATGATGCCACCAACACTGCAAGAGTTGGTAAGGGTACCGTTGACCCCATAGGGGAATGCAGTGTCGACGCTGTTGATGGTGAGCAGGTTATGACGCATAACCCAGGCGATGATGGTGTCGTTTTGTCAGAAACCCGGCCTGAGAAGGTAGAATTGTCATGCCAATTTATCGGAAAACATAGTGGGTGTCTGTATAACGTATCCATATTAATGTGTTTGATAGGACAATGATGGCGCCTCTCTCCCTCAATTCAACCCACAAAATGACGTGCCGAAGTCGTCAGATGGTGTGAATTTGCAGGAGGAGGTATTTGCTTTAAGTTTTAGCTTTAAATTTGATGTTTTTTATTTGTTCACTATGCTCTATTAATCCGTGAAAATAATTACATAGGAAAACCCTGAACATGACGATCCCTTGAAATCAGGCCCTAATTATGTGCTAATCCCCCCGGTGGGAGAGAACTTTATTGATGAGGTACATGTTCCCGTTATTACCCTAAATTATAGTCTTTATAACCGTTTATTAGACGCTATTCTAGTTATGTTGCAATGCGGGATTTCAAAGATAATTGTGAGCAATTGATAACCCGGTTACCACGGTATGTATATTTTGGATCACAAATCCAACATATAGGGGCCATAACTGTTATATAACTTATAGAACATGGGTAATTTGATTTACACTTATTTCAATGTTCGTATATTTATATTTTTGTCTTTGCTACGACCATGTATGTAGGTCGATGGTGTTGGAGACGTCCAGCCTGATGAGATTGTAACCTCTGACATTCCTGAACCCAATGCTGTAATTTCTGCTGGCGAAGATATTATCGATCCCAAAAATCTGACTATAAACTCGGAGGAGCAAGCCAAAGTGGAACATGTTCAGAGGAGGGTGAGCAAGCGTCAGAGGACTGTATCGACTCGATTAGATAGTCCTTTTCGATGCGAGAAGCGTATCAGAACTATTATAGAGAATTCCGAAGCTGTCAATGATTCTGAGAAAGCCCTTCAATAACGGTTTGATAAAGCTATGAAAGCATTTAAGAAGTTAGTTAACTTCTGTTCCTCTAGTTATAAAGATTGTACGCTGAATTGTGTATTTAAAAATTTGTTGGCCTCTGGCATGTGGGGAAGGAAACCTTCTTACATCGAAGGACCTAAACGAAATGCTGGGGAGACAGAAACCAATGCCTGCAAAGGTTTTCACTGAGATTCTGTAACAAAGGTCTATTAGCTGCTAACTTTATTAAATGCTAACCTATTGCTTTCGTATTTGATTTAACCCAGGTTATGGATTCTCTATGTTTGTTGGGGAGGCATATACTCCGCGAAGACAGTCGGCAGCCGAGAGTGGATATTTTGGATTCGAAGTTTGTATCGATGTTAACCAAGTTATACCCGAAGTTTAGCAGGACAGATCCCCGAGCTGACTTTAAGTTTTCCAAAGCCGTCACCGAGAGACTAAAAGGTGTTGGGGAAGTTGATCGGTTGCCGCTTTTCTCGGATGCTGATATTCTCTATCTGCCGTTTAATCTCGATATCAAGCATTGGGTATTTCTTGTGGTTCATCTCTCTACTTGCAAGATTGAGGTTTTGGACTGTAACGCCAATCTGCGTACGGATGCAAGCATGACTACTGAAATCCGACCCATCGCTGAAATGCTTCCCTGTTTGTTTATAGAGGTTGCAGATAACGAAAAGATGTCTCAGTTGTCTACTACCAAATATGATATTGAAAGGATCACTGACGTACCACAGATAAAGTCAACAAACGATGATGGTTTAGTGGCGTACTTCTTAATGTTATCTCATGCCCTTTTCAGCAGAGAGGGTTCTAAGGAGTTCGACCTTACGCACATTGACTTGGAGGCGAAGAAAGTCGTTACAGTTCTTATTGAGCAATACCTATGAACTTTTAAGGATTGTTGTTAGTCTTTGGGGACTTCGGTTTTCATTTTCCTAGAGTTGCGGTGGATAGACTTCTATTTACTTTTCGGTTTAGAAACCCGCGTTACGTTGTTGTATTGTCAGACAAATTTTATTTCGTTATCTGGTTTATCTTCTAATTCGGATTCAATTTTATTACGTATTGGCCAAAAACATCGTTAATAGATATTTCTATGGGTTAGAAATTGCTTTAGGTTTATTAAGTAATAACTAAGTCATCAGTTAATGAATACGAATTACCAAGCAATTTGTTATCAACGTTAACGTGTAACCCAAATATTAACGGCTAACGTTTGCTTTTATACGGGATGACCCATGTTTGATTAATGTTAACATTTTATGATTTAGGGTTTAGGGTTTAGGGTTTAGAATTTAGGGGTTAGGGTTAGGGTTTCCGCAATAGGAAATTGGGTTAAGGGTTTAGGGTTTAGGGTTTGGCTTTATTTGGGTTCACCATATTCGATAAGGTTTTAAGTTTTTGTTAGTCAGTAAGTAACTGATTGAATGCAAAATAATATTTAACTTGGAGTTAGGGTTTACCATTGAATCATTTGGGTTCCCCTATTTCGATTAGGTTTTTACTTTAACCGAAACCCGACGCTGATATACATATTAGGGTGTAATCAAATTATAGGACATTTCGTGTTAGGGGGTATCTTTTGGATTGACGTATTTTGCTTAGAGTTTTAGTTTTACTTCAAGGGTTTAAATATAGACACTAGGGTTTAACCAAGTTATAGTCAAATTGGGTTTAGGGTGTATTTTTGGAACATTTGGGTTGACCTATTTCGATTAGGGTTTTAGTTTTACTCACAGCCGAAAGAGATCTACACATTAGAGTGTAACCAAGTTATCGAAATATTGGTGTTAGGGGGTATATTTGGATCATTTGGGTTGACTATTTCGATTAGGGTTTAGTTTAGGGTGACTTAGATACTCATATAACACATAAACTTAAGTGACAGCCGAAAAAAATATACACACTAGGGTGTATCTAAGTTATAGTGTAATTTGGTTTAGGGGGTATCTTTGGAACATTTGGGTTGAACAAATTCGATTAGGGTTTTAGTGTTACTCACATTCGAAAGAGATATATACATTATAGTGTAACCTAGTTATACGATAAGTGGTGTTAGGGGGTATCTTTGGTTCATTTGGGTTGACCTATTTCGATTAGGGTTTTAGTTATACTCACAGCCGAAAGAGATATACACATAAGAGTGTAACCAAGTTATAGGATAAGTGGTGTTAGGGGGTATCTTTGGATCATTTGGGTTGACCTATTTCGATTAAGGTTTAGTTTAAGTGAAAGCCAAGAAGATATACATGTTAGAGTGTAACCAAGGTATAGTTAGGGTTTAGGTCGCGTAATAACAGAAAATAAGTAGTTCATTAAAAGATGCTCGGAGTTAGCTGGTACATACGTTATCCGCGATAGTACATAGTCGTCTTTAAACATTATTAAACTCGACGACAAACTACTACACCATTCAAGACTTATCATACATATTGAAATTAAGAGATAACCCCTAACATTCTATTCCTTTGGACAACAAAATGTGGATAGAATGATATGCATCCAGCCGCCAAAAATAAACCCCTTCCTTAGCACCATTTTCTGACTATTCTCCCTGTATAAAAAGAGTAAAAATTACAGAGTCACCATAATATGTTAATTGTTTAGAAGAAGATGGTTTATACCGGTAATGGGGTCTTGCAGGTTGAACGGTTGTGTCTACGTCCTCGGCATCTTGTGCATTTTCTTCTGGAAACTCGCTGAGGTTTACAGGTATAGGAAGTTATGCGCTAATCGAGTTACCGATTACATACTTCCTACTGATTTAAAGAGGTAAAGTATTTTGTACCTTGAATTCTCCACGAGACAATATTCTCTGCTTTCGTGGCTTGCCTGGGGGTCGACGAACCGCTGGAGGTGCAAGTTTTCCTCCACCGACATCTTCCGGTCGTGGAGCCAAATGATCCATATCAGGGACTGGCATTATAACCTTACCATATGCCAACCTGCGATACTGAGTGGAGTAGTGTATATCGACCAAGCTATCGACACGGACTCCCTCTTTTATTGCCGCAGCTATGGCATGGCAACATGGTATGTGTAGAAGTTGGAATTCCCTGCAACTACAACTCTGTTCCCACATGGATACTGCAAAAGCTGTATCCATCTCGTCATGCACCTCGTATAGTCCATTTCCTGTAATGTAAAATTAGTGTTAGCAGATAAAGACTACCGTCAACTGTAAATGTTAACAGGTAAACAATATATCTCATATCTTACCTATTTTCATGACGAAATATCCTGAAGACTTCTGAAAACTTTCAATCAGCATCTCTTGAATCTTGGGATTCACGACGTCAGTCTCAGTGTTTGCAGAATCCCTTCTTATCGCAAACCAAGATACAAGTGTCGTTCTTATAGTTTCCAATATAGAAATGATGGGGTACTCTCTTACCATTGTCATGACCTTGTTCAAAGATTCAGATATGTTGCTCGTCATCACATTATAGCGTTCCCCTACGAAATGCGATCTCGTCCAATGCTCAAAACCAATCCTCTGTAAATAGTCCGCACACCTCTCGTCGATCGCTTTAATTTCCATAAATGCCTTCTCGAAATCGCTAAAACGATACGCCCTTCCAGCTACAGAAGTAAGATGACTCAGATGCTCCGATTTGAAATTAGTAACTACATTTCGTTGTAAGTGAACAATGCATGCTCCATGTGAAGACATCGGGTACACCTGTTGGAGTCGAGAAATGGAAACAGTTAGCAAGTTAACCAATTATTTAGCGACATATTTTGGTTTATCACTAATAGATATAAATATACGGTAACCCTGGAGTTTAGGCGCTAACCTTACGAATGCTTGCATATATGGAAGCATGCCGATCTGAGACGAAGACAAGGTCATGTTCGTCTGGCACTATTGCGGTCAGCTTTCTTAGGAACCATTCCCAAGAGTCGTCGTTTTCACTGTTCACGATCCCAAAGCCGAGAGGGAAGACTTGGAAGTTACCGTCTTGAGCACTTGCCGCCATGAGACACCCACCATATCGTCCGGTTAAGTGTGTAGCATCAAAGACAATAACCTTCCTCATGTACCTATATCCCTGAGCGCACGCATGTAACGAGTAAAATAGATACTTGAAACGGACAACCCCTGAGGCTGAGGTTTCTGTCTCCAAAGCAACAACAGAATTAGGGTGTGTCGTTAGTAGTTTTTCAAAGTAGGGGGTCACCAACGCAAAGCTTGCTGCAGCACCGCCTAAGGCGTTGTCCAATGCGATCTCTCTTGCTCTCCACGCCTTCCAATAGCTGACGTGCAAGCTGTACTCTTGTCAAAGCAGACGGCGAAGATCACACGCCCTTGGCCCCTTTATGTTCAACCCATATCTTTCACGAACCATTTTTCCAATAACATCCGTTGAAGCTACTCGGTGGAAATCACCTCGGGCGTCGACGCTGCAGGTGTGATTCCTGATCACAGTTTTGACTTCAAAGCGTAAGCTGTCTTTTATCTGTGTGGCATAAATCCTCCAAGGACATGTCGGGCCAACGCAACAAACAATGACGTTCTCAGGTTGTGAATTGACGGTCTTGAAATGAAACCTTCGATTTATTGCATGCAGCGCGAGTTTCAACTTGCACTCTTCTTTCGTCTCAAAGATTCTTCCAACGAAAATGTCATCTCCCTCGTACTGTGCATCACCCAACCCTCTCGCTATTTCATCCGCTAACCAGTGTAAACATTTAACCCAATTAGCTAGATAGCATTTACAATTCATGTAAACTTGAAACAGACATAAATATTGTTTACCTCCGATAATTGGGTCATCGAAATATGGAGGTGCATCCCTTTCGTGCAACGCTGGCTCTACTCTTGGTTCAGCGCCAACAGCTGGGGTGTGAAGCAATATTGGGGGATTACCGGACAATGACACGGGGGGGGGTAGGCAAACTGTGGTGTGTTTGCAGTTAAAGTTTGATGTGTAGCCGGTAACTGTGAGATGTTAGATGCTACATCGTTTCCTATTGCTCCTAATGGATAAATGTTAGTCGCTAGCAAAGCTCGACTCGGCCTTGATGACCCACCAACTTCACGAGATAGTATTCCGTCTTCGGTCATCACTCGTTTCTCTTTATCGGCACCCGTATTCTGCACATCAACAGTCTGTTGCTCCAGAGCCGGTGCTTGAAGCATTGGATCTGGTTCCGGGTTGTCGTACAAATGTGCGATCAGATCCTCTCCTGAAATGGTACATGACAATATAACAATATCAGGCAATGTAGGAAATATTTACTACTAATTTTTGTTTGAAAATTATGGCTGTTTTCATACCTATGAGTGACATGCGGATATCAACCTCCTCCGCCGACAGAAGCTCTTCCTCAGAGAATACATGGCTGCTTGATGAAGGCGTGGTAGAAGTCGAGGAAGATGAAGACTCTACAACCGCTATTGCCGTTTGTGTTGGTATAACACAGTCTTCAGGTTCATCATCGATGTATGCACAGCTAAAGTTAGCTGAAGCCCTGGTTCGCGGCAAGCTGTTTGGATCGTAGAGTTCTTTGGTGGTGCATCAATATCCATATCTACAACTTTGTTTGTTACAGTGTTAACAGCATCGTTAACTATTTCCTCAGCAGCCCTCCCAAATGGTCCTGGTGGTCCATGAAAGAAACGCCAGAGCTCTGATAGATCTCGAGGGAGGATAGTTTCTTGTTCTCGGCATTCAAGAGTTGCGGCCGTTGAGAGTTCAACCATAATATCTGAAACCATTCATAAAAAAAAAAGGATATGTAAGTTTCATATTACTGAAAGTAGTGTTTTGATAAAGGGTGGTAATGCGATACCTTTTCCTTTTGACGAAGGGTTGGTATAAGCAGCAATTGTAGCCGAGCGGGCAACGTGTGTGATAGTTATACCTCGCTCACCACTATTAGGAAAAGAGGTGTAGGAAAAAACTGGCCTCACAGGTGTGTTTACATTACTTGGAAAACCTGTTCAATGTTGTAGTAGAAAGACTTTTTAGTGACAATATTATCCATGAATGTTATTTATTTTCTTCAGAGATATAGTGGAATACCACTTAAAGGTGGTAGAACTGTCCTTGGACTGTCTGTTGGTGATGATGTCGAGGAGTATTGCGCACCATAAGGAACAATGGACATTTCACTTAGTAGTTGGTCCCGTGCGCTTTCTTTTTGCTTTAATAAAA
>NW_006256877.1:5730769-5812225 GCF_000478725.1 Eutrema salsugineum
TAAGTTAGCGTTTAAATCAAGTGTTTCTGCATTCATATTTCCAGTAATTTTCGGACTGTCACGGTGAACCCTAACTCTAAGGAACACCTCATCTATGTCTGCCTTGATCGCTAAAAATAGAGCAGTATCTTCATCATTCAAAATGAGGATAGGTGCTGCTTTACGCCAATCAGGTCCCAGGATCCATCTCGGCCAAACGTATGTCACCTCGACCTTGTCTTCCTCCACCAGTTTCAAACCGATTTTGATTACATTTGTCATCGATTAGAAAGACTCTCTCTCGTTCATTTCGACCGATGCGTGTATGCCGATTTCGTCTGGTTCATGGATCCAACTCGCATCACTTTGTTTTTTCCACACCCCTCGAATTACGGAGACATGTAGAGTCATCGCACCTAATTATGTGAACAGAAAAGGTGATGATTAGATAACTGAGATATCGAGATTTGACGATACTTTTGACATTATACATAACCTGGTTATATGTAAGTTCGAAAAAACAGGGATAACTAAGGAAAAATACAGAGAAGTTACCAGCTGTAATCGGAAATCCAAGACCTTCCACCCTTATTCAATGTCCTCCAGAACCTGTTACAGAAGAAAACGAGGTTGCTCTGTAATAAATGAAGTAAAGAGTTGTGTTTCACTTTCATTAACGCCGATGCTTTAAATAGAGGTCTAACTAATATTAAAATAATTGTTATCGATTAAACGTCACTATTAGAGACATTAGCGGCCATGCAATAATTAGATATTGGGAAGAGAAGAAATCCTTGTGTCAGGCGGCGGATTTTCTCCAAATAAACCTGCAGAATCAGAACATTAAATGCTATGTCGGGTAAGTATAGCCTCCCAAAATATCGCTGGCCTTTTTGAGTAGGGGCAAATCGGGGAACGAAAAATTTTGTCCACAATCTCTTCCCAATTTATTTTTATAGTTACGTACAAACCTAATTATCTCCTCAATTGTTAGTTTATACCCAAGTCACCCAAAAAAAAAACCCTAATTCATCTTCTTCTCTCTCTCTTTCTCCTGCGCCGTTTTTTTTTCTCCCATGGAGCTGCTCTTCTTCATAACTTGGCAGCCTCCCTTTTTTCACAGCTTTCTCTTCACAGCTTTCCTTTTGTTTCACAGATCCACACAGTTCTTGCCTCAATCGCCGTTCAGAAACTTGTTCAGGTTTGTTTTTTTTCTTATATATCCTCATTTTTCTTATTTTTTCTTCTTTCTTCTTCGTCTTCCTCTTTCCCTTCATCTTCTACTTTCTGTTTGGCGGAGGAGGAGTTTTACTGTTGGTGTTAGAGATTTCGGAAATATTGGCACGACTCTTAAGCGGCGTTCTCGCCGCATCGCGCACAACCGCACTGGACAGATGTTGTTTCGAAGAAATGGTGGTGTCACGGAGGTTGACGGCGGTGTAAGTTTTTTTCTGTAAAACCCGCAACCCTAATTTTTTTTGTTTCAGGTAAGTTTGGTAGATATATTTGGAAAACGATAAGTAGTTTGGTAGATTTATTGTATTTTTTTGTTGTAAAGTTCATAATATGTGAAAATTAGTTTTTTTTAACAAAGGCAAAAAGAGTGTTTTGGGTATGCTAGGTTAGTTTTGTAAAAAAAATAAAAGTGCGCAAAACAAATAATATAGATACTTTCTAAAGTTAGTGTAGTAATCCTTCCATAAATCAATGGTCAAGTATCCTTCTTTTTTTTTTTTGAACATCAGTCGAGTATTCTTCAAGAAAGCTCCAACACGTCTTGCCTCATATCAATATGGCACCAACGGCTAGTTTATGTGTCCCAAATCCAAGAATCTCTATGTAAATTCTTGGATCTCATTCTTTTATTCAAAAATTTAATAATTTCAAAGAAATTTAAAAAATCATCTATTTTCTGCTTGTAGTTTTGTTTGGATTTAGCACATAGTACTTAGTGTGGATTCCCATTGCCTTTATCACAGATCATTTTCAAAACTTCAATCCATATCCATCTTCTGTATCATTTTTTGTATGGATAATCCTTGAAAGACCTTTTGGGTTAAAGATTTCTTCTAACTTGGTCTATCCCGTGAATCCATCGCTACCTTGTGTTTACATCACTTTATATATAATAATTAAGTCTCATCTTCTTTCAAATGTTTGATTCCTTAGTCATATATAATGGTTTGTGCTGGTTTATCAACAATTTATGATGAAATCACACAAAAAAAAAAATTATGATGAAATCGTTTGTGTTCTATTAATATCTTTTTAAAACTCAAATTGTTTTTCTTTCTTTTTGTGTATGGAATATGATATATTCTCTCAGTAGAATCAAAGTTATGGTAAGATGAATGTTTAATTACTGAATTCGACCGAGATACAAAGATTTCATTTGAAGCTTTGTAAACACTAAGAACAAAAATGAAAAAAAAAAGCACTCTATGCGAACAAGGATATGCAAAAAATGAAATTCAATCCTTTAAGAAGATACTATGATCTAGCTAGGTCGATATCTCAGTGCACCAACCTAAAATAGATTGTGAGAAAAACCCTTTCATTACAAGTCTTAGTTAAACCAACTCTCACCACTCATGACCGCGTCATAACGCCACCACCATCCCCACCCGAACGCAAACGCGAACCACGTCCACTCCTCTTCATAAGTTAACGTTTGCGGCCAATCCTCGACCAACCCTGAAAAGGGCATTTCCGTCTTTTCCTCCAAATTCTTCACCGCAACATCATCCTTCTTCTCCACTTTTTCCTTTTCAAGAACCCTAGCAACAACACTTTTTGGATCATCTAGCTTCTCTTCGTTCTTTCTCATCGACTTCATGATCATCATCGGTTTCTTATGTTTAGGAAGATATTTCATGCTCTCTTTGTGAACGTTCATTCGAGCTTTCGCGGTCATTCTCGCGTGTTTTGAATGATCCTTTCGAGTTTCCTCTCCTTTTCTTGATTTATTTCTCTCTTTGCCTTCATACACCGAGCTTACTCGAGCTTTCTTCATAGAATCCACGTGCATTCATCACATTTTAACACTAGTGTTTTATACTTTAGATAACTAAGGTAATACTCAAAAGTTATTTCCGTTTATAAAACGCGTAGTCAGCATCGATAGATTACTTGTTGTGCGTACACGTATGAGTCTTCAACGACTTTGCTTTTTTTTTTTTCAAAAGAGCTCAAAAACTATAATGGTGAGAGCAATGAATCGAACACAAAAAATAGAGAGAAATTAAAAGCATTAAAGAATCGAGCACAAATTTTCAACAGAAGAAAAAGAATCGAACACAAAAAAAGGAAACAAGGAAAGATAATAATTAAAGCTATTAGATGGAAAAGGGGATAAACGTGAAGTTTTGGTTATATAACGAAAGTTGGTCATTAAGAGAAAATCAAGCATTAATTAATGGTGCTCGAGCGTTTCTATTGTGTAATTAAATGTATCTCGTGTGCTTCTTTAGTTCTTTTGGGTATGTGACTATGTGTACACCCATGCATTCCATAATGTGGGGCCTACATTTAACAACGTAATACTTTTGTTTGACTTTTTTTTCATGAGAACTTAAGAATGGTTTCATTATCACAAAATGTTTATATGTTTAATTTAAGAATGATTCGCAAGAATAATACTCTTTACAAAAAGAATTTGACATCTATCATCAAAAATAGTCAACTGAGAAAATAACAGTAGTCCAAAGGTGGAAAATATCGAGAAAATCCTTGTACATGAGTCTGCAAAAACTGCATCTCTTTCTTCTATCACTAAAGGACAAAACAAATATCTATCTTTTAACAAAACAGATGACTATTATGACAACTAAAACAAATGACTATTTTTTTAATCTTTGTTAACAAATTAAATAATTACAACGACAATGTAGATGTTCAAGTAAATTTTGTTTTGAAGAATTAAAGCATCATAGTTATAGTCGTCTAAATGTGGATAACTAAATATATACACATAAGAAAATTTGATTTTCATAGTTATGTTAATGTAAGTGTTCGAATAGATGACTAATGACGAAATAGTAACCTCAATGTAGACGACTAATTCATTACCAAATCACTCACAATAAAAACACAAGAGAAAATTTTGAAATACTAAAATACCATAGTTATGTAGGTACTCAAATAGGTGACTACTGACAAAATAATCGTGTAAATGTAGAGGATTATAAATATATACACATAAGAAAGAAAATTTTTGAAGCACTAAAGCATCATAGTTATGTTAATGTAGGTGCACGAGTAGATGACCACTGAAGAAATAGTTGTCTAAATGTAGATGATTATAAATGTATACACAAAAAAAATCATAGTTATGTTAACGTAGGTACTCAAGTAGATCAGTACTAACGAAATAGACGTCTAAATGTAGACGACTAACTCATCACCATATCACTCATAATAAATACATAAGAAAGTAACCTGAAGCATTAAAGCACTAAAGTTATGTAGGTACTTGAGTAGGTAACTACCTACGAAATAGTCATGTAAATGTAGACGACTATAAATGTATACACATAAGGAAGAAATTTTTTGAAGCAATAAAGCATCATAGTTATGATAATGTAGGTGTTCAAGAAGATGATTACTGACGAAATAGTCGTCTAAATATAGATGAGTAATTCATCATCAAATCAATAAACACATAGAAAAATATTTAAAGCATTAAAATATCATAGTTATGTATGTTTTTGAGAAGGTGACTACTGACAAAATAATCGTATAAATGTAGACAACTTATTCATTATCAAAATCATTAACATTAAGTTTTTCTAGAAAAAAAAAAGAAAATAAAGAAGAGCAATAAAGTTTTTTTTTAAAAGAGAAAATGTGGAGAGAGAAGAGAGAAATTGAATGTGTAAATAAAAAAAAACAGAGAAAAAATAATTGATAGTCCCAGCTAGTAAAAAGGTTTTGGGTAATTTTTTAAGTAATAAACTGAATATTATAATACAGTAAAACCTCTATAAATTAATAATGTCGGGACCTAAATATTTTATTAATTTATCGTGATATTAATTTATTTATAAATTAATAATTATTAATTTATAAAAACAAATTTGCTTTCTGCTTATAATTTTCTAAAAATTTATTTGGAATAATGTTATATTTTAAAATTTTAACAAATTTTGTAATGTAAATTATGTTTAACAATCATAACTATCGCAATAAAATAGTTTTTAATATCATATTGGATTATCCATGTAAAAATATAAATGTTCATAAGTTTAAAATTTATAAAAAGACTATGGCTACTATCCGTATTATTGATGATAAAATTGAAGATTACACTACAATATATTTAAAAACATTTACAGATAAAAAAATCAATTATCACATTAAAAATTATCATAAATTTTGAATGTTTATCGTAAAACATCAATAGAAACTACTGATATAATAACTAAAGAAATAAGATCCATTGAGATTTCAACTTTAAGTAAAAAAACAAACACATTAGTCATATTTTAGAATACTATATTTACAAATATTTGTATAAATGTATAGAATTATTAATTTATGTTTTTGTTGGGACCATATATTTACATAGGGATTTCAAAAAAAATTATTATCTTATTATCTTATCGAATTTGATGGATTTTTACATTGGTCCGACTTGGGACCAGTAAAATTTATTAATTTATAGTGATTATTAATTTATCGAGTATTAATTTATAGAGATTTTACTGTAGTACTAATTTGAGCTCTGAATCATGTTTTCCATCTAATTTCTCTTAATTTAAAACACTGAGGATAACTTCTGGCCTATTCTCAATGCAGTTTATCAAGATATACATCTTCTCTCCCGAATCGACGATCATAAGGTAACGTTTTCTCCACATGCAAGTAATGGAGTGGCGGACAGATAGCTAAGGAGACTTTTTCATTTATGAATAATGTCCCTAAATTATATTCTATTTTGCCAAATTGGATCATTCCCTTTGTCTTTGTTGAGGAAGATAAGAACGCTTTGTAACTAAGATTTGGGTAATATGATTTGTTGAGCCAAAAAAAAATACACAGAGAATTAATGCAAAAATATCCTAGACCATTAGTTATCTCTTAACAAAACAGAGGATTACGTTTCGAAAAAAATAAAAGTAGAGAAATTATAGCTACAAGGGTCTCTATGAGTATGATAAGTACCTAACCTTGGCTGCACTATCCTTACATTTCCGAGCCAGCTGCTCGTTATTGAAGTTCGACATGGTTCCAAAGGACAAGTAAATCACTGAATCACATTTCTTGGAATCGAGCGAAGGTATTATCATATTATTATTCCAATTTTTGTAATTTCTGATTTAAATTAGGTCAAAAAGTCTTTTTACATATAAGAGAAGTGTACTTTTCAAAAAACATTAAAACAATGTAATTTTCAAATGATTAAGCGTTGCAGGGGTCTTTGTTCCACGAGTTTGAGGTCTACTAACAAGATCTCATTTACACTCACAAGGAATATAAGCTCTTCTTCGGCTGGGGCAAACCGAAAACACTTAAAAAGATAGGAATAGACAAAGATTGGAATAGCCATCTTAGAATAGAAATGGCTAGTAAGTTGAGTGTTGAAAAAGTTATGTATGTTGAATAAGTTAAGTTTGATAACTAAATTAAAATAATAACCATGAATAGGTTCATCAAGGTGTATCTATGTCTACTCCAAACCAAAAAAATCTAGATGCTTCTCCAAGAAAAAAAAAATGAAAGATGGAAGGTACAAAGATTGAGAAAAAGGGTAAAAAAAAACAGATCAAGAAAGATTTACATCGTCAAAGACAAGAACATTTCAATAGTAGTACGACGTCGTTAGTATGGTGAAAATATTGTCAGCTTTTGGCTATATTGGAAGAATAGGAGAAGTATCAAAGTCATTACCAAGGATTCCATTTGATGGATCTTCTGATTTCAGCGAAGAGTCTTTTTTGCTGCGTTCTAGAGATGTTGCCTCGAATATTCCAAACCCTAATACTAAGCAACAGACAATGAAACCTGGAAGAGAAAAATCCATCTCGTATGCAATCTCCATGACTATTATGCATGCACCTGCGACCATTAAATGCTTTGGGGAAGAAAACACCATATGCAACCTGCCAAAACAAACATATACATACAAATGTATATAAAATATTTGTTGCTTTTTGTACATGCAATGTAAAGATTGAAATAAAAGGGTAAAGTTTTAGGAAACCTCTCTTCTGCAATGTTGTCGACATAGAATATTAGGATGATCCCGAAAACAATGGTGCTAAGGAAAGCCCACGCAGAAAATGGCAACTCAGATGTTTTCCCAGAAGATGACCCCTGAAGTATAATTTGATGTTAGTGAACCAAACTGGCCTTGAATAATCAAGAAAAACGCCATCTTCGATACATTATATGTTCGCTTACTATGATAAGGTCCCACATGGCAACAGGAAACAAGAAACAGGTTGCAGAAGTAATGGTTATCGCATGAAGTCGTTTCTTCTGCTGGTTCTGTAAAAGAGGAGAATTTTTTGCTTGAATATGATGAAGCAGTTATGAGAGAAGAGAGAGAACTAGCGGAATCGAGGAAATCAGAGAGCAGTACCTTTAGAGAAACACGGCGTGCAATAACTCGCCTTAATGCTGATAAGATTCCAGCAAAAACGGGTATCATCATTCCCATCAGACCTAGTGCTTGTTCTGTTAGTACTTCTTCCTCTTTAATTTCAGTACTATCTTTTGATGGTTCTTTGTTGTTAAGGTAAACAAACCAACACGTACGCTATCCATAGATAGTTAAAATGAAACAAGATAAAGAGAGCGAGAGAAAAAAAAAACATGTAGACAAAAGAGAAGAACTTGTGTGAAAGGATATAAAAAGGGGAAAGAGTTGATGTCGCCCATCCTTGAGACAAGAAAAAAAGAGCTACCAGCATTGCGATAAGGCCACCTACCTGACATGATTTGGAAATATGAGAGGAATATTGTCGTAGGCTTCGAATAATCATCCTTATTGATATGTTAACAATATTGATCTTTCATATTCAACTCAACTCATATTATTGATTATAATGCAAGCAAATATAAGTACATAGATAAGCCAGGAGAAACATCATAAAAAGCTAAAAAATATTGCACAAGTTAAACCTCTAGATAGTTTGTCTGCGAGACTAGTGAGCTTATGCATGCCGAGGGTATAGACAACCTAGCACTACAGGTAAACAGCAAACCCTATGTAAACCGTGCTAGACAACTTTTGAATTACAAATAATTCAGATGATTACCTTCTTCCACACATGGCCTCTCCGTCCATATAATACTCCAGAAAGTACTCCAAGAACAGCACCAGAGTACTCTGACAAGATTGCTCTGCCAATAATATACAAAGAGAATAAGCAAGTAAAACCGAATTGCAGAAAGAATTGTAAGTCCACAATTTCCATGAGCATTGAACCAAACTGCCAAACTGGGACCATCTTGCTCAGAGGTAAACTTTTAACTACCCTAACTTGCAGAAGCCAAAATCTAGGGTAGATCCTAAGAAAGTAAGACAGATAAGAACAGAGGAGAATTTATGGTAGTATGAATGCTTAAGAACTAATAAATAATACCTAAGCGGTCCACAAGACTTAAGACCCTTTCCCCACAAGATGAAGTATAGAGCTGTGATGACTCCATTGATAAGAGAAGGTACAATCTGAATGATAAAAGCCGCCTCATAAATTAGTAGCTAAAACAGAAAAGGAATAATTTAGTCCAAAAATTTCCGTTTATACGTATCAGATTGGATATAACAAAGAGAACCTGTTGATTGGAAAGTGCCCTTCCTTTCCATGGTTTCTGAAGAATCAAGAAGATGATGGATGACGGCACCAAACAGCAGAATAGAAAGAGAACAACAGGCGCTCCTGTCTGATTCAAGTACCGGTACATAGAATAAACTGACCATATCCTAAAAAAGTTCCCGATGAGATGGATTATCTGGAAAGGGGTATGCCTGCAAACAAAGAGGGAAAAAACACATTACTACAAAAACTAAAATTCGATTCCAGATTACAAGAAAGCACTCAGTTCTTAGCCAATGGCCAAACAAGGGCAGACGAATGAAAACTACAAGAATGCTCAAAGTTATCCTTTCGAACAATCAAACGAGTTCCCACAACAGAACTCCAAACCCTTAGGATTAATGAATCTAGATAGATCAAAGAAAAAAGTAGAACTTTCTGTAACTAACTACTCGCAATGACCATAACATCCCAAATCAGAGACTAATTAAATTGCAATCTTGAACTTCTATTCACTAGATTCCATTGCATTGAATCAAAACACAGTGAACTAAGCTAGGGGATATAAAGACTAAAATCAGTGCTTTAACCTGATTATATTGCTGCATTAACTTCAATTAAATCGAGGAATTGTGATTTCCAATTCAGAGTGATGATAAAACAAAGAAAATAAATCCAAGCTACATTACACATTTCATCCCAATCTGAATCAATCTAAAAGCTACTAGCAAAATGGCCATCACATACCAAATCAGAAACTAATTAACTCGCAATCTTCAAATTTTCAACATACGAACCTTCTGTAATACGAAAAGAAACAGTTTCTTCTTATGGTTCTCTATTCACTAGATGCCATAGAACTGAATCGAAGATATAGTGAGCTAAAAGCTTAAGGTAGCGAGTTTGAGGACTCAAATCAATGCTTCAACCAAATTTTGTTTCTGTATCAACTTCAGGATAATCGAGTAAATGAGATTTCCAATTCAGAAGTAACATTTCAGTGCAATTTGAAACAATTCCATTGCAGCAAGTCGAAACTTCGTTTCGAAATTTTCATTTCTACACAATCAAATTAGCAAAGAAGAAAGCACACCCGAGAAACAGAGAAATCAAATCGAAACTTTAGATATGAAGCTACCTGAAATGTGGAGATCCTCGATCGTCGGAGATTTGCTTCGGGGACATCATTAGCCTAGCTTCCGAAAATTACGGGGTGCTTAAATCCAGTAGAAATTATAAAATACTGTTAAATCCAATATCCTCCCACTACGAACTCGAGCTCAGAATCTAAAGACGATGTAACTGAAGAAGACGAAATCGCGTCTAACTTGTGATCGAAGAAGAATCGTCGTCTTCTTCGTCGAGGAACCCAAGGTCCCGAAGCTGAAGTCGCGAGATCAAGAGAAACAGAATTTGATATTGGGCCTTCGTTTCGTAAAGCCCATTCAAAAGCAGCCGGATTCTAAAGCAAACCTTTGATTTTGAAACCGATCTAGAGATCCGGTTTAGTTTCGATTTGGGTTCTGTTTTTTGGTTTTCAATTTTAATTTTATCAACCGAAACCAAATAAAATTTTTAGCTTTGGTTTGATTTGAGTTTGATATAGTTTACATTTAGCTTGAAAGTGTATAATAATAACAAGGCATCCTCTTTTGAAAATAGTTCTAACCAATGTCTAGTCAAACCACATATCCAGTGTCGTGCCTAGATTTATAGAGGCCTAAGACAAACTTTATATTTTTGTATTTTTTTTTAGTTTAAACTTTTTTTAATAATTTTATGTATCATTATAAGCTAAATTCTATTTTAAAGTAAGAATTTAGTCATTTATTCCATTTATTCCATTTTATGTATGTATTGATATAATAATATAAGTATATAAATGTAAGTGTATGATATTTTGTTTAAAATCCTAAAATTTAATCATACAATCTACTTATCTTATATATAAAAGACGAAGAACTCTCTCTAGGAGAGTGACACGTCATCACCTTTGGAGACGACACGTGTCCAACCCAATAATTAAAAGCATGTGTCTTCTGTGAAGTTTTTATGACTTTTTACCTTTTCTCTTCTTGGTATAATATTACGTTTAATATAATCTCAGTTCATAAAGATAATTAAAACACGCAGAAAAACGCTCACCTTTCTTCACATTCTCTCTTCTTCACTTATCTCATTAATTCTGCGCCAAAAATAAAATTGTGAAGATCAATCATTGTTCAACTGATTAGTGAATCATCATCGTCTCGGGGAGCTTTCTCCAAGTAGAACCCTAAATCAATTCTCCAGATTTCAGTGCATTATGTGAGATAAGTGCGTCGAGGGAGACCTAGGTTTTTTCTGGGCTTATCATCGCCAACGAGGCGAGGTTTAAATTAGGAGGTGGTTGGCTTTTTCACTGGAATTTGATATTTTAAGATCTACATAATTCAACCCATGTATTTGATTTTATCTAATATTCATATATGGTGTTGCTATTGCTTATGCCTGATTTCATTTTACACCTTTTCAATTTCTTTTCAGGGTTGAAGGTGGCATTCCACCACTTGTTGAACTTTTAGATTTTTTGGATTTTAAAGTACACAGAGGGATGCTGCAGGGGGCTTGCGAACGGTTTCATTTAGAAATGATGAGAACAAAATTCAAGTATGTTTTGTTTTGTGAAGGCTTATAAGGGACATATTTCTTACGTAATAAGAAACTATGTAGATTCCGGAGTTGAAGGCTTTGTTCATGCTTTTATTGATGCTTTAGTAGGAAGATTCTTATGTGCATGGTGAAGCAGTTGGTTCTTTATCTTACTTTATATTGTTGGCAATTGGTTTGCTTTATTAAGTTCCTTCTAATCTACTATGGACTTTTCAGATTGGGGCAAGAGAGGTTATCCGTGCAGGTGCCTTAAAACCAGTAATTAGTCTACTGAGTTATGCTTATTTGTCTCCCACTCTACTTCTGCTGAAACAGTTGTCTACTCTTGAAAATATAAAATATGTTTTGTAACCGTTTGCTATGATATCTGCTACAGCTCCAATTGTTTGGAAACACATAGAGAAGCATCATTATTAATAGGTCAATTTGTTGCACATGTTTCAGATTGCAAGGTATGAAGCGTGTCTCTTTCTTGACATGTTGTACTATACTCTTAACATATGTTAACTCAAACTGATCAGGTTCTTTTGATAACATAAATAGATGATGGATTCAAACCAGAGAGAACATATTCAACATATCTGGCAACATAATCAGGCAGGTGCACAACTGCACATTGCCCAAAGAGGTGCCATCACACCACTGATTAAGATGCTTGAGTCGTGGAAATGTCAGCTTCTGCTCTTGGTCATTTGGCTCTCTGTAATTTTTTAAAAATTTTACCATAACTTTCCTTGATTTGTCTTCACATGTTTTGTATGTTTTTTATTTACAGATGTATCAGTGATGTTAAGTATCAGCAAAGCTAACGCTTGCCTAAGAGAAGACAAAATCAAATGAGTGTTCCCTCTATTGATGCATAAGATTAAACTCAGAGGGTTGAGAATGGATACTCGAGTGAGAAATGAAATGGTGAGGAAGGGAGTGAGAGTTTTGACTTCCATGAGTAATCAAAGCTTTTTGCATATTCAATTCTGGAATTTACTAACTTTTACCCATAGGGTATTCATGCAAATAATATATAATTTGGTGTTGAATAAGACTTCTCCTCACCTGGTGCATTACTGATGATAACAATAAAGGTACTCCACGTTAACTTAGATAAATGAACGACGAGGAATGGAACATAAGAACCATAGAATTCAGATGTTGCTATGTTTTCTTCCATTTAAACTTAACGCCTACCAAGTAGAACCAACAGTTTAATAGAAAATAATTTAGTTATTATCTCCCAAGAAAAAAAGAGTTTAGTTTCTTTAATTAAAAATAAGAAGCACAAAATGGAGGTCAAAACAAAAAAAAAAGATTACTTAAAAGGATTTTAAGTTTAGAGATTATAAAAACATATCAAACTAACACAAAATTTCTCAGGGAAGAAACAATTTAATCGAGAGATATGGTTTGCTTCCTATGTTTTGTTTCTTTGCTCTACATTCCTGAAACGACAAGTATCTATACAGGAGAATTATATTACACCAAAAACAACAGACAAACTATTTATCAGAAAGAGAGTTGTAAAGCCAAGAAAATTTTAGCCGATCAAAGAAATAAAAAATAAAATAAAGTAATAGAAGAGACGATTTGGAGAGTATTTGAATGAATCTGAAATTATATATTTTACCAAGACAACAATTGATTTGGGTTTAGGTTCTTAAAAACACCACTTATACGAAATGTTGTCATTCAAATTCAAATTTATTTAAAATTCATAGACTATTAAAAACTTACTCAGTTAAATCAACAAATATACAATAAATCAATTTGAGATAACATTTTTATATTATAAAAGTATAAAAGAATACAACCTACTTGCAATCAAATAAGAACAAAACAAAGAATAAAAGAGACCAACTCAAAAACCAAATATCATAAAATTATTTATAATACATCATTTTATACACTATTAAACTAATACTAAGTTAAATCATCAAGAATACGATAAACCAGTTCAAGATAACAATTTTATTTTATAAATTATAAGAGAATACAACCTACTTGCAATCAAATAAGAACAAAAACAAAGAATAAAAGAGCCGAACTCAAAAACCAAATATCAAGAAATCTAAAATTATATATAACACAACATTACATAGACGATTCGACCAAAAATCATAGTACTTATAAAAATATCATAATTGCAAATAATATCTCATTTAAAGATAATGCTACAAAATAAATTGTAAAATGACTAAAAAAATAAATAAAAACTTATAAAAAATAACGTAAACTACCTGCGCTTTGCGCGGGTATTCATCTAGTAATGGTTAAAATCACATATAAAAGTTAATTCAACCTACTAATTAAACTACTTGTTACAAAGATGTGGCCCATAATTTTTGAAATTTTATTAGTGGCCTAAGGCAAATGCCTTTTGTGAATAAGGGAAGGCACATCTCTGATCAAAGCCAATTTCATATGTAAACTTCAAAGTGGAACTCCTCTCATCTCATCTGGTGACAATACTTCAAACTGCAAGTATGAGTGCTGGAATAAATCATCTCTAGTGACACTGATGTCGAATGATGTGTGATGTCGCAGAGATAGTTAAATCAAACTTGGCCACTATAACATGAACCACATGACTTCTTCTCCAAAATGTCTATACTGAAGTTGATGATTTGACTAAGAAGGTTCTTATGTTTTTGGGAAAACTTACTTCTAACTTCCAAACTAACTCTTAAGAAAATTTCAGCAAACTCATGGATTATTTGGGCAAAATTAGTTCAATATATCGAATATTCTTCACGATATTTCAGAGTCTTCATTTTCTTTTGCAATGACTCCAACACAAAAATCAACGAAAAACTTATTTTGCATTGTATATTTAGATTATTTTCATAATAATTCCATCATTTATATGAAATTAATCCATAATTCTATAATTGATAATTTGATTAAGAAAGTTCTTATGTTTTTGGGAGTACTTACCCCTTACATCCGAACTAATTCTTAAGAGAATTTCACCAAGCACATGGAAGACTTGGGCGAAATTAGATCATAATCTTAAACATTCTTTACAATACTTCAGGGTCTTCATTTTCTTTTGTGATGGTTCCAACACAAAAAAAAACAACGAAAGTTTTGTTTTGCATGATATATTTAAATTAATTTGATAATAATTTCATATTTTAAATGAAAATTTAAGAATTAATTTAACCTACATGATAACGAGGATTTAGTTTTTTTTTTTAAATGAACATATCTTATTATATAATTATAAAATTTTAAATAAAATTAGTTCTAAATATAACTATAAATTAATTAAAAATTTGTTAAAATCTGATCGTTTATCTTGACATGTGTTATGATTTTGAGAATTGTTAACTTTGAATCATTCTCCTTTATATAATAAAAAAAAAATTAATGCTGAAAACTAAGTAATACGATCATATCTATTTTTGAATTTCTTAAGAAAAAAATGTACGACTATTTATATCTGTTAACACCCAATATCAGATCATTTCGGTTTATTTTGTTATTGATCAGGTATAAATATTTTGGTTTGTTTCGGTTCGGTTCGATCTTTTAGAGTAGTGGTTTTTTTCATCTTGCAATTATCCGAAAAAGGCGAGGGTAAAACAGTAAACGACAAAAGAAGTTCGGTGAGGATAGTTCTTGTCTTCTTGAGAGCTCTCTCCGGAGAAGCTCGACCTTCACGCGAATGGCTTCGTCTTCTCTTGTCTCATTGCCATGCCTTTCCTCACTGAAAATGACATTCAAGCCCATGGCAGTTAACAGCAATTCTTCTAGAACGTCGGTTCCGTACGAGCTGAAGAAGGGCCAAAACCGTCTTTTCCACAAGCTTCCTTCTGGTCTGAAAATGGAGGTAATCGAGCAAAGGAAAGATGAAGACGAAAGACAAAGAAATAGCGAAAAAGATAATCCACCATTGGTGTTTGTACATGGAAGCTACCACGCAGCTTGGTGTTGGGCTGAACATTGGTTACCTTTCTTCTCTTCTTCTGGATTTGATTCTTATGCTATTAGCTTATTAGGTCAGGTAAAGCTCTTTTCTTATTTACAACTCTCAAATAATGAAACTTTCTTCTTTCTTATGCTGAATGTTTAGAAATTTCCTAAGCACTACCTGCAAATTGATGTGGTGAAATCTGGTTTTCATGATTAGGACTTAGGAGCATCTATTTGTTAATATATCTACACATTGATTTGGTTAAGTCTGTTCTTTTTTATGTGAGTTGTGTAGTTGTGATAGAAATGTTTAGACTTTAGCATTGTTAACGGTATATTGATACTGTCAAGAGCATCAATCTGCAAATGTTTTGAATTAAAGTGATCTGTGATCTTTAAATTCTTTAGGGTGAAAGTGATGAACCTTTGGGAACAGTTGCTGGAACTCTTCAGGTACTTGAATTTCGATTAATCATTGCAATTTGCATTGTCTTTCTTGGATTTTAGCCAAGATCCTTAAAGTCTTTAGTTGTTTTGTGTAGTAGACGCACGCAAGTGATATCGTGGATTTCATCGAATCGAATCTAAGCTCTTCGCCTCCTGTTCTTATCGGTCATTCTTTTGGAGGGCTAGTTGTTCAATATTACTTGGCAAATGTCATAAACAAACAGTCTTTAGGTAAAGGCTAATTCATTGAATGAGTACCGTTTTCAAATCAGCCTACACAATAACCAGTGAGTGTGTTCTTTTGACTTAGGAACCACAAATGCATTTCCAGAACTTTCAGGAGCTGTACTGGTTTGCTCGGTTCCACCTTCGGGTAATAGGTAACTTATTACAACCTATTGGCTCTTTCCTATACCATAGAAGTTTTCTTCTTGTTTAGCTCATATATATAACTTTTGGGACTCTCTCTTTCTTGTTCAGCGGGTTAGTGTTACGTTATCTCTTCTCTAAACCAGTAGCAGCTTTTAAGGTAAACTCTATTTTCCTGTCTTTTGATCTTGTAAGGATGGTTTCTGTAATTCTGTGTCATGTTCTTGATTCTTGGTTGTGTTCTTGAACAGGTCACTCTCAGTTTAGCTGCTAAGCGTTTTCAGACATCTATTCCTCTTTGCCGGGAAACATTCTTCTCTTCAGCCATGGATGATCAACTTGTGAAGCGGTAAAACCTATACTATAAATCAATAGCATTTAAATCAAAGTTTCAATAGTCTAAATGAATTGTTCCTCTCTCTTTCTTTTTATTTTAGTTACCAAGATTTAATGAGAGAAAGTTCTCGAATGCCACTGTTTGATCTGAGGAAGCTAAACGCATCACTTCCAGTATCAAAACCAATGGAAAATTCTACAAAAGTTCTTGTTTTAGGTGCCAAAGATGATTTCATAGTGGTAAGTTTTCTAACCGAACCAGAAAGTTTGAATCTTAGTACTTGCATTAAACCGGAGTGGGTTACGGTTTTACAGGACGATGAAGGTCTGAAGGAAACCGGGCGGTTTTATGATGTTGAACCGGTTTGTATTGAAGGTGTTGCTCATGACATGATGCTAGATTGTTCATGGGAAAAAGGTGCAGAAGCTCTTTTGTATTGGCTTTGTGGTTTGTCTAAAACCGGGAAATTTATCTGCTTAATAGACTAGAGTTTTGTAGCATAGACTCACTAAAATCAAATATAAACCAAACTTTAGCCGAACATTTGACAATAATCACTCCTTCATTTAATTCCCTTAATGCATAATCCTCGAATATAAAAAAGGAGTGTTTTTTCTATCCCCACCAATATTTTCTTGAGAAAATTAGTAACAATGCCGGAAAATGCAAATCACAGTCCAAGAATCTCATTTTCAGACGACTTTTGCTACACTGGCTCCATACCAATCGAGCAAAGCCCATTAAGACCTCCGTCGGAATATTCCAGCTTGAATTTCGATTTCTCAATTCCCGGCGGCGTAATCTCCGGCGAGAGCTCGTGGTCCGCCGAAGAATTTTTCAACGACGGCATGATCCTCCCCACAGAAATCAAAAAGTGTCCAGAACCGGGGAAAGATAAAACCAGTTTACTCAAACCGGAGATGAATCCAATCGGAGCTGTTAAACCGGTTCATGAAATAGAAGAAATCGATGAATACGAAGAAGTAGCGGTGATCGAAGAGAGACCCAATGGACAGACGTTTATGGGGTTTAAGAAAATCAAAAAGAGACGCGAACTGGGGATATATGAAACCGGTTTGATCAAACCGGATACGAATCCAATCGGAGATGTTAAACCGGTTGTGGAAATCGAAGAAATCGAGGAAGATGAAGTAGCAAAGGTGACAGAAGAGAAACCCAATACATTATCGTTTTGGGGGTTTAACAAAAGAAGCAACAGTCTCAAATCCGAGTTTGGTTTGCCTTTGCTTTCGAAAAACCCGACCGGTTCGAATTCTAAACAGACAGAAACTAAGAAGCTTCAGGTTTCGTCGTCTCTTTCTTCTTTTTCTTCGTCTTCTTCTTCTTCAAACTGTAGTTTTCAGCAGCAGCCATTGAAGGAGAAGAACTATAGAGGTTACAATTACGGTGGCAATGGAGGAGGGATTAGGGTGAATTCGATTCTTGATATGATTCCGTCGGGGAGTTTGTTTGGTTTGAGATCGATAATTCTCGGTAGTGGAAGTGAAACAAGAAGAGTTCAATGATTTTTTATTGGTAAGAAAAAAAAAAAATCTTTCGCTGTTTCTCTGTTTTTTTTCTCTGAACCTCTCTAAGTTTCGAGTCTTGAGTTTGTTTATTTATTTCCAGATTTTTAAAAATTTAATATTGTAGATTACTGTGTTGAATTGATTAAACAATTATTTGTGTTGTAGATTTGCAACTTGTATCGTCACTGAAACTTTATGCCAAAATGTAACTAAACCAACACTTATTAATCGATTTAACCAAAACGTCCTTTACTTTACGCCAAAAACAACGAACGAACAGAGCTTTCAAATATGTTTTCTTTATTGATGATCGCAATTGCTAGAGTAAGAGCCGAACTTCCACGTAAAGTAACAACCAATGTATTTGCATCAAAATGTTTCATTGACTATACTAAGAAATCCGGTTGCAATGTTATTACAAAATGATGATAAATTAGTTATTGAAGACGACTAGAAAATGTTAGCAACCAAAAAAAGATAATTAGAAAGTTAGACAAGTCAAGTGACAATTAACCAATTTCATTTCATGCTTGTCCTATTCTGTTTTTAATTTTATTATTTCTTCCCATCTTTTTTAGGTGTCCTTTATTTTTTCTCATAAATCTCAGATGTGTCTTTTCATTTGAAACTGGGAAGGGAAATGAATAAAAAAAGATTAAAAAAGATACAGTAAAAATTTAAGGATTTTTGTTAAAAATAAACTAAAACTTGATTTTGAATACAAAAGTAGACTTCTGAAAAAATATTTGGCAGAAATAATCTTAAAAAGTAGTGAAAAGATCATTTAATCCTGTATGAGTAAACAAAAAACGGATGTCTTAATTACCGTTTACACTCTCACAAAATCTACTAAAGAGAGAAAGAAATCTTATAGTAGAATTCGTTTATCAAAATGAAGTCTACTAAGTAATTAAATCTAGAAATTTAATTTTAAAATTTAGAAAAAATTATTTTGGTATCAAAATTACATTCATAAATTCTGTAATTATAACCCAAATGTATATAAATTATTTTTTCATATTGATAAATGGAAATTTATGTTTTTAAATTAAGAAGAAAAAAATTTATTATTTAGGATTTAAACTTAGTAGACTTCAATATGGAAGTCTGCTAAACCGAAAAAAAATAATTTAACCAAAAATTGAACCGAAAGAAAAAAATTTAACCGAATTTTTTATGCCATTATATAAACAAAGTAACCCTAATTTTGAAAAAAAAAATGAAACCTTCTTCTTTCTATAACGGCGTTATGCTCCACTCTCTCTGGCCTTTCTCCGCTGCTTTTCTTGTTCGTCTCTGCTGCTGCGTCTACTTCTCTGCAAGCTCATCCTCAAAAAGTGGTCTCTCTCTATTTCTCCCTTTCACCTGAAATCTCGAATCTCTTTTTTTTTTTTCTTTTTCTCGCTTCTGTTTTTCATTTCTCAGGTGAAAGCTCTCGCTCTAACGGCGTTTGGTGTCGGTCCCTGTTCTCCTTAGCGGCTTTGATTCTCCGGTGACTCAAGGTGGATGCTCTATGCGGAACCCGATCTGGTGAGGACAAGATCTGGCGACGCTTCCTCAAGAGTTTGAAGCTGGCGGTTTCATGGCGGCTCCTCCGTCTTGGGTATTTCTCAGATCTGGCTGGCGTTCGGGTGTGTGGATGTAGGTCGGCGGTTGTGTGAGGCGGTGAGGAGGAGTTTTGGTATGCTTGAACTGTCGGTGACCTTCGAGTAAGCCTGCTGCTTGTGGGCGGTGGTGGGTCGTGAAAGGGGTCTCGGCGGCGGCTGACTACGGCGACAGATGGCTTTTTTAGGTGTGAGGCGTGGTTCGATCTTTTCTCCCACTCTCGTTCTGTTCGAGCTTGTTCCGGATCGGCGCCCTTCTCTCCAAATCCCCTCTTTTTCCTTTCTCCGGTTAGCTTCTCCGGTCGTGACGTTTCAGCGAGGATCCCGGTGGCGTGGTTGCTCTTTTCTCCCACTCTGGTTCTTTCCTCCAGTTTCTGGTGTGCTCAGGTCGGTGGCTCTCTTCTCGGCGGCATGTGGCTTTGTAGGCTGCGAGACTAGGGTTTCCTGTCTCTCAGTTTGTTTTTCCGTTTTGGGCTTTCTCCTGGCCTGGCCCATTAGTGGTTCTCGGGTTGGGCTTTTTTCTTTTTTTTTTCCTTTTGTTGTTTCTTTATCCTTTTTTTATTGCATCTTTTGTATATGTACCAAAAAAAAAAATCCTAAAAATTTCAATATGAAAACCTTTAAAAAAAAAAAAAGACAGTTTCGGCTGGGACCAAGTTTTTTCCAGCTGTTTCTATTTAACTTTTACACAAAACATAGAATTTTGCTTTTATCAGATTGTTCTTCTGGTAAATCTTTGTACCCGAAGGAAGCTACCTGATGTTAATGATGACCAGCGTATGAATAAAATAGTAATAGATGCTACGTTGGAAATTTTTGTAAGTTATAATTATAATACATAAACATATTAAACTCATAAGTAATTTTGTAAAAAAACATAAAAATCACATTAGCAAACGTAATTACAAAGCACAATATTGCAAACACATAAATATCAAAAAAATTTACACAGGACACTTCGTTAGAACACTTCGTTTGAAGACTTCGTAGACTCCAAATGAAGTCTACTTTTATAAGCTAGTTAGCTTATAAATCAAAATATTCGATTCCACAATAGATATCGACTTAAATCAAATGAAAATCATTGAGTAGTTCAACCACTTGCTAACACGTATGTCAAAACCTAAAAATTAAAACAAAACATTATAAATATTTAAGATATGTTTTTAAAATAAATACAAAAAGTAGACTTCCTAATTAGACTTCTTTAGTAGACTTCAGGAGAAGTCTACTGAAGTCTATTTTGATAAGCTAAGTAGCTTAAAAATCAAAACTTCTGATTCAACAATAAATATCGAATGAAATGAAATGAAATTCACTGGGTATTTCAATCACTTCATAAAAAGCATTTCTAATCCAAAATTTTTTTTTAAAAAAATACTTTATAAATTTGCCTAAAACGCGTTTTTATAAAAAAACTGCAATAAGTAGACTTCTAAAGCAGACTTCAAACGTAGACTGAAGGAGAAGTCTATTTTTTCATAGTGAAGTCTACTAAAGAAGTCTACTAAAAAACAAGTTATTTTTGCAATTGACCAATCCGTTGACTTTTTCTTCAGTAAACTTCAGAAGTAGACTTCCGGCCAAAAATGTTACTTTAGCATTTGACCAAGCCATTGACTAACAAAGTAGACTTCTATTGTAGACTTCATGTAAGAGTAGACTTCTCTGACAGTCTACTTTTGAAGTCTACTTTTTCAATAGAAGTCTACGAAAAAAATAGGTTATTTTTGCAATTGACTATCTTTAGTAGACTTCACTGTGAAGTCTACTCAAAAAAAGATTTCTTCTAAGTTTGACCGAAAAATATAAGTAGACTTCCCAAAGAAGTCTACAGTTTTTAGACTTCTTTCTCAAGTCTACTGCAGCTTTCCGGAGTTTTCTGAATTTTTTTATTTTTTAAAAAACTTTAGTCAAACACTAAAATGACCTATACGTTTTTGGTCAAACTACAAAAGTAACTTAAAAGTAGACTTCTTGTGCAGACGTACACAGTAGACTTTAGAAAGAAGTCTACATTAAAAAGTCAAAATACGGTCAACTACAAAAATAACCTCTTTTCTTTCGTAGACTTCTTAAGCCTTCAAATGAAGTCTACTATGCTTTTTTTGTTTTCAAAGGATATCGAGTAGACTTCTCGTGAGGTTTAATGAAGTCTACTTTTAAAAAGTCAATTGCAAAAATAACCTTATGTTGACTAGTAGACTTCAGTATACTTCACGAGAAATCTACTTTCGCGATATGAAAACTGAAATATGGAGAAATTGAAGTGCGACGATTACCTTTTACAAAATTGAGCTCGGCTACAGTTCTTTTAAGCACCCAGAACTCAGGATTTCACCAAAAATAAGCAACCCAGATGTCAAGTAACCAGAAATCACCGAAAATGCATGACTTTTGGCATTGTAACTTAGCTCAGATGTTTTGGAGAAGAAATTATGAAAGAATGAGGAAGGTTATGAGTGAATGAGCTCAAATATTTACTTATTACAGCTTTAAAATTGGTTGAGAAGCATTTATTCTATTTTCATGGTTGTTCATGGTGGTTGAAGAAATTGAAGAAGATGGCATTCTCGTAATTAAAAGGTCTTTAGAAGGTCCAAGGAGACTTTAGCCAAATTAAAGAAAAATTGAAATAATAGATGTATAATAGCATTTTCGTTAATAGTTTAAGTGGGAAGGATAAAATTGTGAGAAAATGGCAAAAGTTGGAGAGAGAAAAAAAAAGAGGTTAGTTTGGTGTTTAACTTTGAAATATGGATTAAATCTGAAACCCTCCCAAAAATTTAACCAAAAGGGGATTTATTTGAAGCTTGGTTTCTAATTAACGAGACGTGTACACAATCATCGGAACGTCTACTATGTGCCAGAAGCGGCAATTGTGCATTCTTTGACCGAAAGGATCATGTAAAACTAAAATCATATATAAGTGAACAACAGTAAAATCCATATTTGAACCATAGTTTTTTTTTGTGGCATAAAGTTTTATTGTTGTTGTAAAAGAGAAATCATTAATTTGTTCTTCAAACTTCAATTATATTTTCTTAATCATAAAATTACTTTTTGGTATCAGAGAACTTGTTCATGCAGATGATGTGGAAAAGGTATTAGCAATCAAGCTCTGCCCAAATGCTAAAACAGACCTTCTCGGATGGCATTACTATGATGATGGGATATACACAGTAAAGTCGGGTTACTGGTTGGCTACTCATTTACCATCTAATCCACTCATAGCCTCACCGCCTGGGGGTCTATATCTAAAGAATCTCTTATGGAGGCTGAAAACAGCACCAAACTTCAACATTTCCTATGGAAGATTGATGCAGAGATATTGCATATTGGGGAAACGTTAAGAAGACGTCATATAAGTCAAAATTCCCAATGTAAAAGATGTTTCAGAGCAGAGGAAACTGCAAAACATCTGTTCTTTGATTGTGAATATGCACAAGCCACTTGGCGGGCTTCTGGAATCCCCAACCCACTAGTCTTTAATCCTCAAGCTACTTTTGAGGATAAAATGATTGCATGTTTTACTTGTAATACAGCCTCAGCCCTCAGACATTTGGGGCAACTGCCGCTATGGATTCTTTGGCGTTTGTGGAAGTCACGAAACACACTTGTCTTCCAACAAAAACATATTCCATGGGGGAAGAATCTTGTTTATGCATGAAATGATGACACTGAATAGATTAATATTAAAGACCGCATTGCTCTACAGGAAAAATGGTTCTCAGCTGACACAATCCCTCAGCCACACGCAAGAACTTGTTGGAAAGTTCCACTCCCTGGATGGATCAAGTGCAACTATGATGCTTTAGTCTATAATGGGCAGGTACCAGGTAAAGCATGATGATTACTACCAGATGAAAAGGGTATTTATCTAGGATCAGGCCAAGCCAGAGGTCGTCATGTCAATAATGCCCTTGAAGGAGAACTGCAAGCACTACTCATAGCAATGCAACTCTGCTGGAGCAAAGGTTGTAGAAAGATTGAATTTGAAGGAGACAACAAAACAGTTTTGGAATTACTTCAAGGTGTGAACCGAAATTTCAAGGTCTACAATTGGATTAGGGAGATAAGGCAATGGCAAAGACGATTCGAAGAAGTAAGATACAACTGGATTAGTAGAAGCAACAACAATCCGGCTGATATTTTGGCTAAACAACCTTCTCCCTCAGGGATCTGATTTTGTTTTCCATTTCTTTGTTCCTTCTGTAATAACATCAGCTCTTCATTTGAACTACGGAGGATTACTACACTAACCTTAGAAAGTATCTATATTACTTGTTTGGCGCACTTTTATTTTTTTTACAAAACTAACCTAGCATACCCAAAACACCCTTTTCGCCTTTGTTGAAAAAAACCTAATTACGAAAATGCCATTACTTTTTTAATGCCATGTAGGCAGATTATAGCGCTGAAAATTTGATAAGTCTACCAGGCTTTGACGGTAGACTTATCAAATTTTGGTCAACGCAAAAATTTTGTCGGTAAAGTTATTAGGTCGATGGTAGATTTATTCGAGAGTTGGTAGAGTTTACAAATGTTGGTAGACTTATCTTGGTAGAGTTTTGACGATGAGAGGTAGATTTATTATGTTTCGGTAGATTTGTTGTTATGAATGGCAGACTTGTCAAACGTGTTGGTAGACTTGTTAAAGAAAGCATTGACTTTCTCGCATAGTTGACTTTCTCGGTAGATTTATTGACAATGAGGTAGATTTATTTTCTGAGTTGGTAGACTTATGCCCTTTGGCAGTAGATTTATGTGAAAAAGGGTGTCAATACGTGATGGTAGATATATCTGTTTTATGGTAGAGTTATATCTTGTTGGTAGATTTTTTGCTTTTGTGGTAGATATATTTTTTTGTGGTAGATTTAAATTCAAGTAAAATTCATTCCAGTGAGTGGTAGATTATTTGTTACATGAGGTAGACTTACAAGAATGTTGGTAGATTTATTTGTTTTGTGGTAGATATGTTTGTTTTGTGGTAGATTTAAAATTCAAGTAAAATTCATTCCGGTGAGTGGTAGATTATTTGTTACATGAGGTAGACTTACAGAATGTTGGTAGATATGTTTGTTTGTTTGGTAGAGTTTATGTAGTCTGGTAGAGTTATCGTACGTATGGTAGACTTCTTATAATAATCATGTGGTAGATTAATTAAGTTTGGTATTTACAAAGATAATCTGATCTGGTAAACATATGAGGTGCTTATGGTAGACTTGTTTATATGGTAGAGTTATTTTTCATTCTTGAGGTAGACTTAGTTGTTAATGTTTGGCAGACATTTGATTTTATAGATTAAAATTACTTTTTTGTCCTAAAAGTATTGTCTTATCTACGAATAGACTTGTTTTGAAGTGTAGTATGTTAAACAGGTTTCGTACATATGGTAGACTTGTTCCATAGTTATATTTGAGTTGGTTTTGTTACCATTGACGTTTTCTTCGCATGAGTTTGCTAAGATTATGTCGGTTAACTGTGATTCGATCACAGATAATTATTGGTCTTTACGATATAGATGACATAATCAATGGTCAAAAATTTCTAACATGAATATTTTTTCTATGATATATCTTTTCTCTAAGAAAACTTTGCTTTTCATATTAACTTTGAACATATATGTCATATCTGTAATAACCATCTCTTAACTTATGATTTTTTGATTTTTATTTTTGAATATTTGTTACATTTAACTCTATTTACATAAACTCTTACAACATCACAATGTCAAATGATTTTAGTCATGTGTTTTGATTAAAATTTTATTCAGTTATGATATACATCATAGTGAAAGTAAAGAAATAAATTAAATTAAATAATAACATTACTAGCAAATATGGTAAAAATGTGAAAATGTCTGGGTCAATGTTTTACGACAAATATAATTTGAAAACAACAATATTATCATTTAAAATCTAATTATCATTTTTACAAATTCAAAATATAGATATACCATCAATTTAATAATAAATCTACCATTATTTCAAAACAAATCTACCAAATGCAAATCTACAATTCATAGTAAAACATGTCGGATCGATGCTGGATATCCCATCAAAGATTTGTTCACCATGGCAAAGCCTATAATCTGTCAGAAAAAAAAATAAACAAATACTGTCATTCGTATACAAAATTCAAATATATACGACTGATAAATCTACCATAAATAATTAATAAATCTACCAAACACAAATCATTTTTCAAATAAGTTACCATTAAATGACTAATAAATCTACCAAATCACATCGTTTTAAAAATAAGTCTATCATTAGATGACTAATAAATCTACCAAACGACATCATTTTTTATAATAATTTTACCATCAAATAACTAATAAATCTACCAAACCATATTTCGTTTTCTAAATATATCTACCATCAAATAACTAATAATCTACCAAACTACATATCGTTGTTCAAATAAATCTATCATCACATATTATGAACTTTACAATATCGATTTCCAAATATATCTACCTAACGTACCTGAAAAAAAATTAGGGATACAGTTTTTACAAAAAAATTTACGCCGCCGACAACCTCCACAACACCACCATTCCATCGAAACAACGTCTGTCCACTGCGGTTGTGCGCGACGCAGCAAGAATGCTGCTAAAGAGTCATGCCAAATATTTTTGAGATCTCCAACACCAAGATCTGTGTGGATCTGCGAAAAAGAGGGAGGCTGTGAAGAGATAAAAAGGGAGAAGGAAGGAGAAAGCTCCAAAAAGAGGAAAGCTGCGAAAAGAGGGAAGCTGCTAACCGGAATTTTTCGAGCCAGAGGAGAAATCACTATGTTTGCCTATCAAGAAGCTCTACATGGAAAGCGAGGAAGCTGCGACGATGGAAGATTCAGAGCTGATGGGACCATATCTTCGTGCCGCAGAGACGCCGGTGACAAGAACCAATCTTCGGCGCAGTCTTCTTCTTCTTATTCTTCTTCTTCTACAACGGCGACAAGAACCAAATTAGGGTTTTTTTTAATAATCAGATTTTTTTTTTTCTGTAGAAATATACTTGTACTCGTTTTTTTTTGTAGAAATAATTTAAAAAAATTAATTTTTTAATTTTTATTAATCAGAATGGCATTTTTGTAATAATTTTGAACAGCTGGATAAAAAAATTAATTTTTTTTAAAATTTTTACTAACCATAATGGTATTTTCGTAATAAGTTTGAACAGATGGATAAAAAATATCAATTTTTTTAATTTTTATTAACGAAAATGGCATTTTCGTAATAATTTTGAATAACTGGATAAAAAATTAATTTTTTTATTTTTATTAATCAGAATGACATTTTCGTAATAATTTTGAATAGTTGGATAAAAATGACTTAAACCAACTTTATAAGGTTAGTCTTGTAAGCTGATCCATATGTTAAGCTAGGTTTGTCATTTCATCAACCTTAAAGTCTAGTATAAGGAATTTTCACTTTGAAATATGTAGCTATTTAATATCAATAAAAAGGCGTTACAAAAAAAAAATTCAAATGGTATTTCGGAGTATCCAAAACCACTAGTTCAATTCCATATGTATGGGTAATTTACACCTTAAACGTGGCATTGAGAGAAATTCCGGACTTAAGGTCTAAAATATTTTAGGCTTATAAAAAAATTATATATCAAAAATTTCCAAACCAGTGATTGATTAGATTTTACATTCGTTTTTTAACAAAATTAATGAACTTATATACTCGATAATCGAGAAAATGTGGTGATACAGCCATATAAAAGTCATCAGGAGTTTCGTTAACCAAACTATTCCCTAAATGTTCGATAATGGTACGTATACTGATATTTCAATATACATCCAAATATTGTACAGTACAAGTTTAGACTTTTATGCTAAGAAAATCAACTTCATGGGTTTGTTGAACCACATACGTACAAGTAAAAAACTTAAATGAAATATAGCTGGTATTTTATATTCTTGAACTTGGTAAGACCAATTTTTGATGAAAATGAAAATGATCTAAATTGGTAGGACTGAGAACTTACACATGCTAGCTTTCCCGTTCATATACTACTCGGACATAAATGTGTTGGATGTCTTCTGGTTGAATAGTGGGAAAAATTTGATGTTTCAATACTCATTTGACAGGACTGGATTCGGAATACATATATATGTTCAAACCAAAGTACCTAAATATATGGTCATAAATACTCCATGCAAACATTTTATCAATATGAGCCAAAATGTATCCTAATATTTGATACAAAATACTTTCATATAATATTACAAATCATTCAGATTAGATCCAGATATCTGCAGATATTGGTGGATATAAATTCAAGTAATAACTTTTAAGATCCATCAGATTCAGATTCAAATTCGGATATCTGAAACTATAAGGTATTGGATCATGCCAACCTTTACTAGTGAGATGTTATAAATTGTAGTTAGGTGAACAGTTACTGTGTTCAACAATCTGAGATGTGGAGTCTACTCCCTTCCTACAACTTTTCAAAGTTGGACCCAAAAAAATCAGTGCTTTAAAGTCTACCAAATATCAGTGCTGAAGTCAAAGTCTTTCCTACACCCAATAAAGCAAAAACAACTTAAATTCCAAGTTAGATTTTACTTTTCTACATTTTTGGTTTTACAAAGTTACTTTAGTCTAATGTTTTGTTATGTGATTACCTGTAAACACACAAATATGCAAATAGGGTATTATCATTAAGAGACTAATTCTTTTGTGTTTGATCTAATAATACAAATATTATATGTGACAAAAGTTTGCCATTTTTATAGCATTAAAATAAGAAAAAAAAATTACCAAAAGAAAGTTAAAAAGTAAGAAAAAAACAAAAGGTGTCTTTTTTTTGGTAGGAGAACTGTTGTCTAGACATTCCTATAAATCTGTCTCTCTAACTTGTTGCTCTTCTTTTTATACCTCACAATTTGCTATTAAGACATTTGTCAAAAATAAATATTCTCAAGCAATTTATTTCTCTTCTAATCCTCACGATGAGCCATAATACCAGAGGAACCTCACTTTCTTCTCACAATCTTCATAATTCGGACGAGAGAGTCCCTCTTCGATCAGATTCAGACCAGTCTTGTCTGAATTCAAGCCCAGAGTTCGATTTTTGCCTTCGTCAGAACTCAAAACAACGGTTTTCTCACGCAGAAGAACTCTTCTCTGACTGGAAAAACCTCTCTCTCACTACCCCTGCCACGGTCTCGAAGAAGACAGAGATTACTCCTCCTAGAAGCAATGTACAAACCCTAGCTGCGAAATCCGATACAAGAGACTCTGACTCGGATG
The DNA here is from genome assembly GCF_000478725.1 of Eutrema salsugineum. Taxonomy (NCBI): domain Eukaryota; kingdom Viridiplantae; phylum Streptophyta; class Magnoliopsida; order Brassicales; family Brassicaceae; genus Eutrema; species Eutrema salsugineum. The sequence goes on from NW_006256877.1 coordinate 5,759,632, forward strand.
ATCCAAGTTTTGGGTGTGGGTTTTGGCTTGTCAGAAGCAAATCTGTTGGGTACTCGATGAGAAACAAGAAGAAAGATTCTTCTTCGGAATATCATCGGAGCAATAGCGATCCACAGAAAAAGAAGAAGACGAGTTTGCAGAAGATGAATTCTACAGAGATTAGGGTTCCAAGATCCACTAAAAGTCATTCGTTGAATGTCCCATTGGCTGATATATTTTGCTTAGGCCCTGTGATTTCCGGCAGCCACGATCGGAGAAAGTGAAGAGTGTTTTTCTTAACCCAAATCACGAACTAATTTCCAAAACTTATGAAAACCCGGTTTTTCTTACCATTTAGAACGTTAATAGTGGTTGTATTTGATTTTTTATTATTTATTATTGCTATTAAATTTGGAGTTTAAAGACTAAATAGAACTTAAGGCGGATAGATTTTTACACTAATAAAAGATTATTTGATTGTAAAGATTAGTATAATTTAGAATGTAATTTTCACATTTCATAGGAGGAAATATACTATTTTGTGAAATGGTTTCATTATACCGGCCAAAAAAAGATCAAACCGACAAACGATCAAATAGTACAAATACTAGTCAAACAGAACACCTCGATTGATCAAAACGTGTGGATTTAAGAACCTTTTTGACTAATAAGATTGACCAAAGTTGACTGATACATAGATGATCATTCTTTGATAAATGTAGTGTGTTTACTGGTATTGTCGTCTTACTGTTTTCTAGAAGATTTACTTACAAGAAATAACCTCTTCTAAATACCAACTTTGCAGGTTAGGTTCTTTTGCAGTGCTAATAGTAGATGACTTAAAAAAAAATAGAATGACATAACTACAGTTGAGTTAGAAAGATCAGAAAAAAAAATGATTCTTTCATTATACTAACTCATGGTCAAAAGTCGGAATCGTCCAAAGCCCAAAACCAACGTCGAAATAATTGAAAAGAACATTGAATTCCTTTTAGAGTTTTAGTCCAATGTAATTATTATGCAAGAATAAACAATCGGACTTTGTCAAAAGAAACCAACAACTAAAATCCATTTGGAAAACTAATAACATGTATATTTATTAGAAAGTTTTGAGCAGCATTGCATTTCTTTTTTACTTAGACTTTGTTTGGAGAGATGAAGATTTGGTTGAATAATACAACAAGATTTGGCAGTAGTTAGTTAACAAGGACCTTTTTTTGTTGTCTTATTGTATATTTTCATCTAATTTTAAGTGTGAAGATTATAAGACCCAAAAAGTATCTAGACGTGTTTTACATATTTCAAAAGTTATGGACACCTTTAAATGACCAACAAATGGTTTGTTGATCGATCGTTTTTGGTTCTAGACCAGTTAAGGAAAAATAGAGAGGCTGATATATGTCTTACATATATTTAGTCAACAGAAGCTATAAGAAGACTAATTCAAACACTTGACCAACTTACTTCTCCATTTGATTTAATCTAATATCAAACAAAATCAAATCTTTGGTGAAATATTTAGAAAGACTTTGGTTTTTAGGCTTGTTGTGTTTGTTCTTGTTTCTTAGTAGTTTTTTTGGTTTTTCTCCGTTTCATGTGTATCAGCTATCAAGTAAACTTTTTGTAATCGAAAAATGGTATAGCTTAACATTGTTACAAAAGAAAAGGTTTAAGAACAAATATTTATTAGAAAACATGATGACAAGTGATTATGATTTATGAATGGTCAGAGTTAATGTGTTTGGCAAATCTTATTTGAAACAATTGTTACGACCCCATATTGATTCTGTATAATACTAATTAGTTTCTTACAAGGTTCTATGGTTTTCTTTTTTTTCATCTGATGGATATATAGATTTTTGAGGACAAAGTTCCAGAAGAAAGAAGACAAACAAAGAGATAAAATCTATGAAGACGATATGAAAGAGCTGAAAATTATAGACTCCTAAGCACTAAAACTGAAACAACTCTTATAAAGTTCTGTGTGTGAAATTACTCTTAAACTAACTTTTGGTGGTTAATCCTATCCACTTGATTTGTGGAGGCATTGAATTGGGTTTACTATGAGCATGATTTAGTCAGCATTTGTACATGAACGAATGTGACAACATCATTCGATTTGTTTATTTTGAAAGAATCACAATAGTTCTTATATCAAAAATGTATGCTTACGTTTACAAACAAATTCTGAACCAAAAAACACAACCAAAATTTTTTACAAACAAATCAAATCACCAACACACCAATAAGCACACAATCAAATCCAAGAATTTATTCTCATCAATCAAAACCCACACCAAAAAAAAACCAAAGAATAATTCGTGGGAAAATCAAAGCTTTGAAAAACGAAAAATATCAGTAGATTTGTCTGTAACCCAGAATTGTCCGGCCACCGCCGCCAACGGCTTTTCTCCCTCCTCCTCCTCCTCCGTTGCCGTTAATGGCAGAAGCAGCAGCCATTGATATTTCCTTGAGATCCTCAACGCTCGCGTAACTCTTACGTGCCAATCCCATCAACCCTCTACTCTTCTTCTCCCCTGCACTCGCCGATTTGCTTCCTCTCGCGGCAGCTGAAGAAGAAGAAACCGATCCCGACAAAACGCCGCCGTTTCTACTCTTCGAAGGATGCGGCGGAGGAGTAGTGTTGTAGTTAACCGGACGGCGATTCTCTTTACGGATCACGGCGGAGAAATTAGGCACCGATTGAGCCAACGAAGAAGACGGAGTTTTTCTCGGAGAAAACCCGAACCGAGTCTGTTTCTTCTTCTTCTCCGGCGTAAAAATCTCTTCCACTCGTGAAATTACCGGATTACCCTCGAACCTCACTTGTTTTTTCTTGGGCTCTTCTTCTTCTTCCTCTTCGAGAAATTTCTGGAAATCTCGTTTCATCCGAAGCTTCGATTCTCGCAGCCGTGAGTATTCGTCGTATCTTGGTCCTCTCTCGAATCCGCAGAAACCGTCTAACAAGAGTTTAAGCTGATGTGTGTCGGAGTTTTGTGAGAGTATGAGAGACATTGGATCAACAGAGAAAAACAGAGGTTCCATACTAGGGTTTGAGATCGTATCCGCCATTAAAATCTCGCACCAAAAGTTCAGCTTTTTTTACAGAGATTTGTTATGTTTTTTCTTTCCTCGGATTTGTTGTTTGCTTTGGGCTTTATTTATGACTCTTTGTTCTTTCTTCGTTTTATTTCGCAACGGTCTTTTTTGGGGAAGAAAGACTCTTACGACTTTTTTGGTATTGACGGATTTACCCCTTTATTCTTACGTGTAACGGTCCTATTTTGGTAGTGTGGGACCCAGAGAATCATCGGTCAAACGGTCATTAATTTCCTTAAGCAACAATTAGTCAGTTAATTAATATATCAGATCTTTCTTAATGGTTATTAAATTATTAATCATCGATCTATGGGCCGATTAAATTCCATTCCCATCATTTTTTACTGTTTCTATAGAAAACAAGATAGATATACTGAATAAGTAACACCGACAAGGTGATTAGTTTAGTACATAGTACATACATTCACAAGTTAAGAGGCAAAACAGCAATTTTGTCAAAATAAAAGGGGATTAATCACAATTTAAAATTAATCTTCAGCTTACAATATAACCTTACTAGCAAAGACGAATACTAACAATGTTGGACCATATTTGTGTCGAGTGTCCTCACAGCTTCAAAACCTTGTTCCATTCCCGCATCATCGATCTAAACATGATTCGATTCAACAAAAATCAGTCGTGGAATGTCTTTAAGACAAAAAAGTTTCAGACTTTCAGAGATCAATGTTTATCAATTGATGAACAAAAAAAAAATCAGTCATGGAATGTCTTTAAGCCAAAAAAGTTTCAGACTTTCAGATATCAATTGACACAAAGGTTGCTTTAAAAAAAAAAATAAAAACTTACTAGAGATCTCCTGCAGCTGCAAGGCTTTCCCAAAGCCATTCTGCACCACCATCGATGATAAGTGCGTCCAAAACCGTCCTACAACATCTTCTTGGTCCGTTTACAGGTTCTGCTAAGAGAACATTATCACCCATGGCTTTCCAATCTCTAAGAGAAGACGCGAAATCCATGTTGTCTCCTGAGATAACCAGCAGATTCGACGATCCGTTTTCGCTATTGTCCATTAACCAGCACCAAATTCCCCTTATCATTGTTTCAACTCTCGCATATTTATCACCTGCACGTTCGAGCTTTATTCCAGCGGATTCAAAGTAACCTGGGATCTGATTCTTGTCACCGTAAGCCCAGATTGTCACCTCACCACGATAACCCTTACTCGCAAGAGCGGTTCTGATATTCCGATAGACAGATTCAGGATTCAGACCGTTGGGGATCGGACAATCCTCCATGTCCCAGAACACGCATGTCTTTGCCTCTGCGTCCAAACGCATTATCAACAATCAAAGCGCTCTTTGACTTCTTTTGTTTTCTAATTTGCAAAATTTGATCCACAGAGAGAGATAGAGAAAGAGCTTACCAGAGTATTTGCCGGCCAAGGAAGTCATGGAGAAGATGATCGGAGACGGAGAAAGATTAATTAGGGTTTATCGGAGTTGCAAATTATAGGAGATCTATTAGAGTGGTGGGCTCTGGTTTGGCTCAAATCATTGGCCCATCAATATCATAGGATAAGTATTTAAAACAATCATAATGTGCAACATTGTTGATAAGGCGCCAATTAGAAAACAATAGAAAACAAGATGACATACATTCACATATTAATGCGAGAAAACAGCAATTTTATCATAAATAACATTTGAAATTGATCTTTAGCTTACAAATATAAGCTATTACTAGGGATTAACCCGCGCTATAACACGGGAGATATATTTTTAATCTTTAATTAATTTAAATAATTTTATGAAAACAGTTATTTTGTAAAAATAGTTATTGTTATAAAGTCTACAATAATATAGTGCATATTTTTGTGAATTTTAAATAATGAGTTGATATATATATATATATATATGAATTATAAAAAATGAATTAATCCGTATATGAAGTTATTTTATAAGCGTGTAAAAAAAATAAGTTGTTTTAAACCCGTTGGCACTAAACTAAAATATTATTTAGGCTAATATATAAAAATTATAATATAATAATCATCAACTCTAATTTGCATCGTTTAATAATTGACATTTATAATCTGTTCACAAACTATAAAAATTTAATTTTATCTTTTTAACTATATATGAAAATAATATAATATTCTTTACACTTAGGTTTGATAAATAAATATACAACAAATTATCTTTAATTTAAAATATATATAATTTAGTAGATTGAATATATTACTTATTTTAAAAAATTAATATTTTGAATTTTGAGATTTTTTTGTGGGTATTAAAAAATTAAAATTATAATCTGTTTATATAGAATTAACCCGTTTACTTAACATGTTTTTATTGAATTAAAATTTAATAATTAATTATAATATTCACCGTTAAATAACTCTCATTTCATCACAAACTTTTTTTTATTTAAAAATCAATTTTTCATATCAAATTTTTAGTAAAATAACTAAAAATGTATTTTTGTATATATTCAATCAAATGTAGCAAATTATTGAAAAAAAATACTTCACCACTTTTTTAATATCATAATTTTTATTTTGACTTTTATAATATTTATAAATTCAAAAATTCAAAAATATTTATAATATCATAACTTTTAAAATAATTAAATATACTTTATAATATAATTTGAAAATAAAAATAATAAAAAATTATCATATTTTTGAATTTAGAAATTAAATAATAAATATACTCTATTAAATGAGAAAAACTTTCTATATTTTTAGCAATAGAGTTAAAAGACAACTATATCCTTTCTTATTTTAATTATTCTTTGTTATTTGTAATAGTATATCATGTAATAATTTATAAAATAAAGGTTATATTTTAAAATGTCTCCTCAAATAATAATATTGAGATTAGATAGACAAACTATGTACAAAGGATGCAAACAATGTTGGGACTATAGTGTCAAACTGTGTTGAACTTGTATTTCTGCTCCAAATTGAATCGAGAGATTGTGTCGTTGAATCCACATTCAACGAGTGTCCTCACAGCTTCAACACCTTGTTTCATTCCCGCATCGATCTAAACATGGTTCGGTACAAGTACCACACCCGTTTAAGCCAAAAAGTTTCAGACTTTCAGAGATTAAACAGTTAAAAGATGGTGTTTTTTTGTTTTTTTAACCTGTTTACGCTCCAAGGGACTAAATTTCTGGAGAAGAAACGCTTTCATGTCCATGTTACCTGGTGGATTCCCAATTCCTGTAATTTACCAGGCAATTTTTTACTATTGTCTTGTTTATTTGGTGGAAGAGGATTTCGACAATACAACGGGAAACACTAACCGATTGATAAACGGGGAAAGCCACGGCAACCATTTAAATGTTCCGTTACATTCTTCAACCTGGAAACAGAACAAAAGAAGTTCAAGACCTTTACAGCAAAAGCACAAGAAATGTTTATCTTGTTCTAGTTCTCATACACGTGAAATGAATATACATTATCGAAGCATTATCAATGGATCTTAGATCTTGAAATTTTTGTGTTCTTTCAAGTTAACAAATCTCCTTTCCTCAAGAATGAGGATTAAGTTTAGAGATTTGATCAAATTTAACCATTTCCAATTCCAGCTATTTGAAAGCAAGATTGCTGGAGATTTGAAGAATTCTCAACCTCATATCTTAGTCCTTGCCTTATAGTATTATTATAAGCAAAGAAAAGGTATTTGATACCCTGATCAAATCCTTATTCAGCAACAATACTTACCCGTTGTGGTGGCTGTGTCCTCCTTTTGGTTGAAGCCTCAAGACACCATTAGGCAAACCCATGTCATCATATATCTACACCATAAAGGCACATACAAATATTTTAGTCAATTCAGTTTCATTATCATCACACAGCAAAGAAAAAGATAAAATTCCGTACTTACCATCAGAATGTGGCGTAAGGGTACTTGATAATAAGCTGCTAATGGCCCAACCTTCAGAAATGCCAAAGACTTTGAGGGTTATTCAAATCTCATTTAGACAATTATAAGTTATATATATCATTCAAGAATCACTAACCGATTCACCACTGAAATTCATGTATGCCTGAGGTTTAACCAACAAAATCGGAACCTCTCCAACAGCACCTGTTCTGGCCACACAGAGAATCCCAAATAAACGAACAAACACAACCAAATATATGAAAACAAAAGCAAGAAATTAGCAAGAAGAGAACCTATCCCAACTAAAGCTTTGGACTGTATCGTATTCATGGAAATGTCTGTTGTTCGAGCTATATGATCAATCATCTCAAAACCAATCTGCACATAACAAAATATAAGAATAAAAAAGAAGAGAGCTTTTAATTCATGAACTTCAAAATGAAATGAAAAGATTATTTTTTTTACATTATGCCTTGTTCCATAGTACTTTGTTCCAGGGTTACCAAGCCCAACGATAAGCCATGGTGTGTATTCAGCTTGAAGCTTGTTATCAGAAACAGGCAACGAAGCACGCAGAGAGAAGAGTCTCTTCGAATCCGATTTCGTTTGACCAAATTTACAACTTTTTGGGTAGAGAAGAGATTTAATCGGAGGAGATGATGACCCACAAAACATCACCGCAACTGAATCAAAAACAAGATTGGGGAAATTGATAATACCCTAAAACCATAAATTCCACAATCGTTAAGAGAAAAGTAACACTAACCCATCAATGGCGACGAGTTTCTGATGAACTCTTAACTATAAATAAAAGAACTTGACGGGTTTTCGAGGATTTCCAAGGACGATTTGGAACAACTGAAAACGAAACCTTTAGAAGATAAGCTCAAGCTGGAGATGGGAAGGAGTAGACTTAAACCGGAGGGGTTTAGGATGTAAAGGAGTAAGACTTTTTTTTTCTTTTTTTTTTTTGTTTTTCACAACCCAACAATTACATCACATTTGGCCCGTTAAAGAGTTGGTCCGAAAACCGTCTTCAACTGGCTTGGTATGAATGATTTGGGAGAAAATACAACCTCTTGCTCGAGCTCCTTTTGCAAGACTATCCGCTCAGACATTTGAACTTCTGGGGATATGGGATAGAGTGAAATCCAAAAAATTTTCCCGAAGATTGCGGAAGGCTTCTAACTCTGATAAGAATGATGGCCAATCTGATAGCGATTCAGACATGCTAATCAGATCCAAAAAATCGGTTTGAAAGTGTACAGATAAAATTTGTCTATCTTTCACGCAAGACATAACCCATAATAAGCTCTCCAATTCGGCATGAAGGGTCGATAGGCTTCTACGACAGCCTTGAAGGCCAAAAGTCTCGCCACCTCTTTCCTCCTTCAGTCTCCACCCGAACCCACTAACCAGGCCAATGCCTATCCAAGATGCATCAACCTGACAAATTGGGAACCTCGGGGTATCGGGTAGAGGACTATAGAGCAAAGGAGTGAGCGGAGCCTAGTCTGATCCGTCTTCTTCTTTTTCCGGTTGGTTTGCAATCTTCCAACTTTCGGCTTCAACCTTGGCGTGGATCAAAGTATCTACCGGGGAAATTTCTTTCCCGTTGAAGATCTTGTCGTTCCTCGCTTTCCAAATATACCACAGGATCCAAGGATAAATATCCTTTTGAGGATCTGTCATGCCTAACTCTTTTGTTTTCCAAAAGAGAAAGCTCATATTTTGGTAAATAGAGATATTCGGAAAGACACCCGGAAGGGACGGAAAGTCCGATAACGCCCAGACTTGTAAAGCCGGGGGGACATAAAAACAGAAGATGGTTAATAGATTCTTCAGGATTCCCACAGCGGGGGAAACTCTTATCCGTTCCCATATGCCTGTAGGTTAGGTTTTGGCAAGTAGCAATACATCCTGATAAAGCTTGCCACATAAAATGCTTTATTTTTCCAGGCGTCCGTACTTTCCAAACGTAGCTTTGAAGAGCTGTGATACTCGGTTCTCTCACGACATCCAAATTCTGATCAAGGTTTGATTTCCTAATCAGGTCATATCCGGATTTAACCGTGTATACTCCTGTTTTAGTATGGTTCCACGCAAATTCATCAAGGGTATGGTTCCTACTAGGTCTCAACCCAAGGATAAGAGAAACATCCTCAGGTTGGAAAAATTCTCTTAGAAGAGGCTCATCCCATTGCTTCGTATCTTGACGGATAAAGGAGTAAACTAACACTCTTGGGTCTTGAAGTCCGATCTGGAGGGTTGCTCTTGGTGGACGGGCCCTGGCATCAGGTATCCAAGGCTCACTCCACGCCCTCGTATTTAGTCCCGACCCTATTGTCTTCCTTAGTCCCATTTTAAGATACGGTTTTGCGGCCAACATACTCCTCCATCCATAGGATGGTGAGTAGACATTTCAATCCTCTAACGGGTCTGATTGTCGATAATATCTTCTTCTTAGCACCCGAGCCAGAAGAGATGAAAGGTGGATCCCACTGCTAGATTGTTTTGAACTCCACCAAAAATTGGCAATGACGCTCCGAAGTTTGTCTGTAACCCCTTTAGGGAGGAGAAAACAAGACATGACGTAAGTGGGAATGGCTTGAGCCACTGATTTAATCTGAATCTCTTTTACACCCTTGGAAAGAAGTCTTACGGACCAATTATTAACACGATTACTTAGGCGTTCATGAACAAAAGAGAAAACCTTCTTCTTTGATCCACAGATTTGCTCTGGTAGGCCCAAGTACATGCCCATACCGCTTTCTGTAGAAATACCTATGGTATTTTTAATATTTCGTTTGAGATCCGGGTCCACTCTATCTCCAAACATGATAGATGATTTCCCCAAATTCAGTTGTTGTCCCGATGCCATTCCATAAGTGTTTATGATTTGGAGAATCTCCGCTCCTTGTTGGATATCCGCTTTACAGAAAAAACAGGCTGTCATCAGCAAAGAGAAGGTGGGAAACTGGGGGACTTGCTTGAGCAATTTTCAGTCCAGAGATTCGCTCCTCTTCCTCTGCTCCCTTAAGAAGCGAAATAAGGCCTTCTGTGCACAGAATAAAAAGGAAAGGGGAGAGAGGATCCCCTTGCCTTAAGCCCCTCGACGGTTTGATGTTACCTTTAGGTTCTCCATTAATAAGGACCTGGTATGAAACTGATGAGATGCAAAACATCAGTAAACTGACCCATCTCGTTGAATATCCTAACTTGATTAGGAGAGCTTCAATAAAACCCCATTCAACCCGGTCATATGCTTTGCTCATATCTGTCTTGATAGCCATAAAATTTTCCCTGCAATTTGTGTTGGTACGGAGTGCATGGAAATTTTCTTGTGCTAACAGAATATTATCTGTAATAAGCCGTCTAGCCAAGAAGGCCGATTGTGTCACTGATATGATGGTTGGCAGTGTTTTTTTGAGACGTTTACATAGAAGCTTAGAGATGATCTTGTAGCTCACATTACACAGACTGATAGGCCGGAATTCCCCCATTGCTCTAGGTTTGTTTATTTTTGGGATAAGACAAATATTAGTCTCGTTAAGTCTAGGATCAAAAGTTCCGGAACTGAAAAAGTTCTTAACCAGTTTAACAATATCGTGGCGAATAAAAAGCCAGAATTTTTGGTAAAATTTGCTTGTCATACCATCAGGGCCAGGAGCTTTGTCCGGATTAATATCAAAAAGAGCCTCTTTAATTTCTTTCTCCGACGGTTCCTTTAAAAGTAATTGGTTTGTGTTATCTGAGACTTTCTCGGTAATAAACCGGAGGAAATTTTCTGGGTCTGAGGGGATAGACGATGAGAAGAGGTCTTGAAAATACGTAGAGGCCACTTTTTCTATTCCTCTTGCATTTTCCACCAAATGTCCGTTACTATCCTTAAGGGAGACGATGTGATTCCTGACTCTCCTTTGTTTAGTGAGAGCATGGAAGAATTTAGTGTTTTTATCACCGTCTTTGTGCCATTTCTCCCGACTCTTCTGTTGCCAGAACATATCTTCTTCCCTAAGGGCAGCACAGAGTTTCCTCCTGATGTCTTCAATTTCTTCTAGTGTTGTATTATCATCATCTTGGGCTAAGTCCAATTGTTTTTTCAATTCTTCGATCATTTTTTCCGAGTTAGTCGGGAAGGATTTCTTCCAAACAGAGATGTTTTTCCGGCATTGTGCAACCTTTTGATGAAAATCTCGACGTGAGATTTTATCAAAGGGGCCCCACCCGGAAATGACTGTCTCTTTAAAACCAGGCTTTCCAATCCATCTTTTATCGAATCGAAAAGATTTTTTCTTCCTTATGTTGTCGATTTTTATCATAGCTAAGATTGGTCGATGATCCGATCCCCAAAGTTTCATATACTCCACCGAAGAGTGAAAAAATTTTGAAAGCCATTCCTCATTTCCAAGAGCTCTGTCTAGACGGCATTTGACTTTGCCAGACCGTCTTCTTCCAACCCAGGAAAAAGAATTTCCTTTGTATGGGAAGTCAAGCATTCCACAGCTATCTAGCATAGTTCAGAATGGAATAAATGAGCTTTCTGGTCTCCTCCTACCTCCCCGTTTCTCATGATTTTCGGTAATCTCATTAAAATCACCTATCATAAACCAGGCTTCTTTTCTGGTCGTGCTTATCCTTGTTAGACGTTCCCAAACATTTTCTCGATTTTTTACAACCGGATCACCATAAAAAAAGTCATAAAAATTTATGTCAGTCTAGACTTGATTCAACATCAATCAAATGCTCATCAGAATAGATAATAGAGACCGTAGGTTCATCCATATAAAAAAGAGCTAGGCCGCCGCTTCGACCCTCAGTTCAACCGTGAAAACATGGTCATATCCAAAATGAATTTGCATATCTTGCAGAATGTAACGAATATTTTTGGTCTCCAACAAAAAAAAGAAACCTCGGTTAAAAACATTTGTAAAGTTCTTCAAGATGATCTTTTGTCAGATCCGAACCAGTTCCTTGACAATTCCACCCAATGATATTCATATTAGGGAGAAGTTTCTGATTTCTAATTTAAAACTTAGATGTGTAATTTGGGTTATATGTGTTTAACTAATAAGATCCATAAAGGCCCAGCGGCCTACATTAAATCTTGGGCTTAGCCCAGAATTGAATTAGGCCCGCTAATTTGCTGGCCCAGAAGACAGATACAATTAGGTCAAAAAAAGTAATTTTTCCCTGGCCGCCGATGAAGCTTCTCCGCCGCCACAGCCGTCAAGACCGTCGATATCTTCTGAAAGTTGGTGACTTTTGGAGATCCGGCATTTTAGAAACTATCTGGAGCCTTGCCGTCGGATAAGCACCACAAAATTCTTTGGCTTGAAGACACCAATGGAGGTAATAGACATGGATCTCAAAGCCTTCCACGAAAAAAAAAAAATTAGAAGATATGCAGCAGATAGAGGTCTTAGCACAAGGCTAGATACAGAGAAAACTCGCTTTTAGCGGAAGGAGATTCAGTTCCTCAGAGATCGTGGCTTGGTCCTGAGATGAGCATCGCCGGTGAAACCATGAGAAAGAGTACAGATCTTAGAGGGGGAACGAAGAGACCAGGTCCAGGGTTGCGCCGGTGAGACCATGAGAACGAGCAAGCTCAAAAGGAGCAAGAGTTGTGCTGTTCAGATCTGTAAGAAATCAGGTCCAGGTCTTCAAAGGAAGGAGGAGCAGCACCGATAACTTTAAGCAAATCTTAAAACTCTCAACAGTAGAGAATGGAGACAGCTGTCTTCGTCTTCAACAAATAGAAGCACCGTAATCTTCAGCCACACTAGAGAGGAACACCAAAGAGATTCAAAGTCAAGAATATGGGGCAAAAAAGAGATGATCTGAGATCCCCTGAGTCTACATTGGGAAAAGGGCCAGAGAGACAAAGCGTATGCTTCTCACATGACCTCTTTTTACTTCCTATAATATGATATCTTTCTTCTCTTTTTTTGTGTGTGTGTGTGGTCGTGACTAGTGATGATGGGAGGGGCATTTGTTGTTTTTTGTTTTCGGGGTTCTTTCGAATTTCCAATGGATGTTTTGAGATTTTATAATTTTCTTTTCGTCTCTTTTTCTTTCTGGTTTTAATCAATTAAAACTAAATATAAAGGAGTAAGACTTAACCGGTGGGGTTTAAGATGTAAGAGACATATTTACTTCATTGGATGAGGAAAAAAAAAAAAATTACTTCATTGGATATAATTCGTTGCTAAATTGCGACTATTTAGTGAAATCTTCACTAATGTGCGTGGAATTAGCGAGCATACCAGTGATTTGGTCACCTTTAAATAATTGGCAAAAAATTTGCAACGATTCTTGACAAATTCGTTGCAAAATTCAAGTTTTATACTATTTTCAAATACCCCTGTATGTTTTACAGGTATTCATTTTATAATTCTTAGGTTTTGTAATGTATTTGCAATGTTTCTTCTCTTATGTCTCACAAAATCATCGCAAAAATTTATAATTTTTAAATTGATATATGTGAATATGAATCGAGTTGTGAATGCACATCCTAAAAAGTGGTTTTGAACATCAAGATATGACAACAATTCTTAGTTTCTAATTTTCAATCTTAACTACACTAAATAAATAAATAAAACACTTACATGGGCGTTGTCACATATAATATAGGTTACATAACTTAAGTTTTATAAACTTGCAAGAGTGATTTTAGTATATAACCATGGTTGACTAAAAAATTAAGTGTGTGGAAAAGTTGATTTAAAAATTAGTAAAATAGGAAAAGAGAAATTTATCCAAAAAACCCATTTTCCAATTTAAATAATTACAAAGAATACCATTGGTTTAGAACCTGATTTTAAATTAGTGACACTGTATATCATTTAATCAATGGTACTATTCATCTGATTAGAAAACAACTATTCATTATCAAAAGCGTATTGTTAACATGCTAACAACTACTATATTAATATGTTAACAATAATTACACGTTATATACTATTAGTTAACATACTTATTATGATAATAATTTTCTTACATGTTATATATGTTAACATAATAATAATATCTGATATTCATAATGTGCTAATAATATATCCGAAAATTATAACGTGATAACAAGAATATCTGAATAACGTGATAACAAGAATATCTGATACTTATAACATGCTAATCTATAGTAAATCTGAATATTATTTGTGTTAACTTTGTAATGATAGCTTTGTTAAGATAATATTTATGTTAACTTTCAATTTAAACAGTATATTTACAAATAATAATTGCAAAGTTAACATGATAACATTGTTAAAGGCATTAGCAACACATGGAGATGAATGTGCTAAAGAGATTCGTGAAAAGATGAGACTTGACTTTTTTGTGTTTTGTTGATTGTTCCAAGCTTAAAGTTTGTAATGGCTCATCTGGTGGTATCCATTTTCGTTTGTTAGAGAGAAAAAATTTAGAAAGAAAGAGAATCATAGATATAAAGAAAGAGATTTTGAGTAAATTCCTGTCTTAAACAGAAGATGTCACCTAATTTTGACATTATCCATAGTCATTTAGTGGTAATACTCAACTTACAAACCCTGAAGGCCTAAACCATAAAGATGAAAAAACAAATTTTTTACTAAAGATATTGAGAAACATCATCTATAGATTGTATCCACATTAGTTTTATCAAACATAACAATACACTGTAGATTGACTCGATGAAAAGTTGATCTGTAGTTTTTTAAGGTAAAAAGTTAATTTGTAAACCCAATCCATGTGTCAGATCTTTTTTTTTTTTGCAGAAAACTTTATAAATTATACTTTTTGCATATGCGCGGATCTTGTTTTAACTTATATTTTAAATAATATATTTTTTGAATTTGTATTGAATTTTATGTTTATAATCAATGTTTTGTGTTTAAAATATTATATTTTCTTTGTTTTTTTCTTGATGATACATTATTTGTAATCTCTTTTATACATAGTTGTGCTAAATAGTATATTTTTCCTTACAAAATAATAAGGAATTAAAAAACCTACTATTTTAATTTTTGTATAAAAACGTAATGGTTCATTTAAAAATATATGTTGAATATCAGAGACAAATATTTATTTGTTATTTGATTCTCATATTTTTTTATTCTTGTAAATCTTACTAATATAATATTTGTTAACTTTCTCAATTTGCCATTTTGAATTTTTTGGTTATATATTATTAATTCCAACTTTTTTTAATTTTTAAAAAGCATGTATGATACTTTTATGTGGACGCCCTTCTTTTTACTATTATTTTTAATAACTTTTTAATCATTTATTTAATATTTTTGTGTTTTATATTTTTATTAGTTGGAGTTTAATATAAGATTATTTTAAAATTTTAACTTATTAAGTTTCATTATTTTTTCACTTGTATTAAAATTTAATTATATTTTTAGTTTGAAAATGAAGTTTAAATCATTTGAAAAAAGAAAATAAAATGGTGCATTTAAAAAATTTTTGTATTATATAATATTTATAGGTTTTGTATATTTAAAATCAATTTGAATTCATTGTAATATAAATAAATATATTAATATTTATTTATGTTCTTTAATGTATTTGCTTTAAATTTAATTAATTAATTATTTATTTATATTTTAAATTGACAGATGTCATTCTCTCCACTACTGATGTGTCACTCAGCTGGAGAGAGTTGATTGTCTTTTATATATAAGATACTTTTGGCACTAAAACTATAAACAATAATTTGCCCTATAATATTAATTTCGTAATTTGACGCCAAGTTTTGATTACAAAATGATATTCAATGACTTTTGCGCCAAAAATGATTGATTGTACAAGTTTACACCAAAATGATATTACCAATACTTTTTGTAAGAAAATAGATGGCTTACCGATGTGGGTTTACCATATGTGATAGCTGAAGGTATTTTTTTTTTATCTTTTTAATGTGAAACATAATCATAATTGGCAAACAAATAAAAATGAAACCCTTTGACTAAAATCATTTTCCAACCAAATAAAACTATATATAAAATGGAATATCTATTATGTGTTGGATATTCGATACGGTCGGTTTAGGATAAGATAAGCAGAGATTTAGGAGATTTGATTTGGTATTTAGATTTGATTTAATAGTTAAGATTTCAGTTAGTTATTATTTTCTTGTTTTTCAAGTTTATCATTTAGTTGTAAGGCTTCCTATATAAGCCAATGCTTTCGCAGCTTAATAAGATGAGATATTCAGTTTACTCTCTCATTTCTAAAGCACTAAACCTATCAACCATTTCGAGAGATGACGGAAGCTGCAAGTTTCACTGCACCTGCTGTACCGAAGTTTGATGGATACTACGACCATTGGAGCTTGGTCATGGAGAACCTTCTCCGTTCCAAGGAGTACTGGACGGTCATTGAGTCTGGCTTTGAAGATCTAAGAAGGCTTGAGGCGCCCACTCCGGCGCAACAAAAGGAGCTTGATGACACAAAACTCAAAGATCTCAAAGCCAAGAACTACCTGTTCCAATCAATCGACAAAACCTCTCTCAAGACGATCACTCAGAAGGAGACGGCAAAGCAGTTGTGGGATTCCATGAAGGTTAAGCATCAAGGGAGTGCTAGGGTGAAGCGAGCTCAACTTCAAAGGCTGAGAAAAACCTTTGAAACTCTGGAGATGAAAGCTGGAGAAGCGGTGGCTGGATACTTCTCTCGAGTCATGGAGATAACCAATGACATGAGGAACTGTGGTGAGATCATTGACGACATCAAGATTGTGGAGAAGATTCTTCGGAGTCTGCAGACAACTTTAACTTTGTGGTCTGTTCGATCGAGGAATCTAAGGACATCGACAAGCTCACCGTTGATGAACTGCAAGCGTTGCTGCAGATACATGAGAGTAAAGTGAGGGAGAAAAGATGCGAGGAGCAAGTACTGCAAGTTGAGAACGAGCCAAGGAATGCTCGAGGAAGAGGAAGATGGAACTTCCAAAGAGGAAGAAGTGAAAACAGAGGACGCGGAAGAGGCAGATCGTTTGTGAACAGATTGGCCATTACCTGTTTCAGATGTGGAAAACAAGGTCATTACCAGTTTGAGTGCACAAGCGTGGAGAAGGATGTTAACTACGCAGAGCTTAATGAAGAAGAGGAATTGTTGTTAATGGCCCATGTGGACATAAACAATGATGAGAGAGATAGAATATGGTTTCTGGATTCTGGATGTTCAAATCACATGACAGGAGAGAAGTCGTGGTTTGTTGAGTTAGACGAAGGTTTCAAGCATTCTGTTCGCCTGGGAAATGGCTCGAGTCTGGTGGTTCAAGGAAAAGGGAAAATCAGAATCGAAGTGGAAGGGATCGTACAGGTGGTGAGTGACGTGTATTATGTTCCAAAGCTCACAAATAATTTGTTGAGCATTGGACAGCTGCAAGAAAAACAGCTGACGATCATAATCAAGAATGGAGTGTGTAAGATTTTTCACTTGCAACGAGGACTGATTGTGGAGACACAGATGACCAGAAACCGTATGTTTTTGGTCCATGCTAAGAAGAAGCCGGCCCCAGGAAGCTGTTTCAGAATGGAGGATGAAGACTTGGGAGACCTTTGGCATCGAAGATTTGGACATCTAAACAATAAGTCCATTCAATTCATGCAGAAGAAGGAGTTAGTGAAAGGGATACCCAACATTGTCAACGAACCAAAGGTGTGTACCGTATGTAATGTGGGGAAACAACAACGGAGCAGGTTTCCAAAGAAGAGCAAATGGAGAGCAAATAGAGAAGCTGGAGTTGATCCACACGGATCTATGTGGTCCAATCACTCCAGTCTCCAACAGTGGTAAATGCTATCTGATGGTGTTAGTTGATGATTTCTCTCGGAAAACTTGGATCTACTTCCTTGCAGAGAAAGCAGAGGCTTTCAAGACTTTCAAAGCTTACAAGAGTCTCGTTGAGAAAGAAGCAAAGACCGTGATCAGAGGGCTGCGCACAGACAGGGGAGGAGAATTCACTTCTGATGAATTCAACAAGTTCTGCAGAGATCAAGGCATAAAGAGGCAACTAACTGCGGCATATACCCCTCAGCAAAACGGGGTGGCGGAGAGGAGAAATCGCACGATCATGAATATGGTCCGCTGTTTGTTGTCGGAGAAGAAAATGCCAAGATCTCTGTGACCAGACGCATCCAGATGGACAGCTCATATTCTGAATCGGAGTCTCACTAAGGCCATCAAAGACAAAGTTCCTGAGGAAAGATGGACAGGGATCAAACCGAAGGTGGATTACTTCAGAATTTTTGGATCAGTGGCGCATGTACACATCCCTGTGCAGAAGAGAATAAAGCTCGATGATCGCAGTCACAAGTGCATTTTTCTCGGAGTCAGTGAAGAATCCAAGGCTTATCGCCTATATGATCCAGCAACAAAGAGAATCATCGTGAGTAGGGATGTGATATTCGAAGAAGATGCGAAGTGGGACTGGAAACTGAACATTCCTGAGGAGAGTGAGCTTTCTTGGGGAGATGATGGAATTTCAGATGGCGAAAAAACTGATGAAGAAGCAGAGGGTGGAAGAGAAGAAGATGACAATGTTGTAGCAGAACCTGTGGAGACTGTTCCGATGGTAGGAAACCAGCAAGAGAAAAGTGGAACGTCAAGAAGGCAGAGACAGCAACCCACTTGGATGCAAGACTTTGTTAGTGGTGAGGAAATAAGCGAAGAGGAAGAAGAATTGATGAATCTGGCCTTATTTATTTCTGGTGATGATCCGGTGGACTTTTACGAGGCTGAGAAAGAAGTAAAATGGAGGAAAGCTATGGAGTTAGAGATCCAGTCCATTGAGAAAAACAACACATGGGAGTTGGTTGATCTACCGGCTCATGCGAAGAAGATTGGTGTCAAATGGGTTAACAAAACGAAGTTGAATGAGGAAGGGAAAGTAGAGAAGTGCAAGGCTTGACTGGTGGTAAAAGGTTATGCTCAAACTGCAGGAGTTGATTACACAGAGGTATTCGCACCAGTTGATCGTTGGGACACGATAAGGAGTCTTCTAGCCGTTGCAGCTCAACGAGGTTGGAGCGTCTATCAACTCGATGTCAAAAGTGCATTCTTGTATGGGGAACTGAAGGAAGAAGTCTATGTTGCTCAGCCGGAAGGATTTATCAGAGCAGGGGAGGAAGATAAAGTGTATCGCTTGAGAAAGGCTCTCTATGGTTTAAAACAGGCACCACGAGCCTGGTTTAGTCGCATTGAGAGCTATTTTGTGAAAGAAGGCTTCCAGAAGAGTAGCTATGATCACAAGCTGTTTTACAAGAAAACAGACAACAAGACGCTGGTGGTAAGTCTTTACGTGGATGACTTGATTTTCACAGGCAATGATGAATTCCTATGTGCAGAATTCAAGTCATCTATGCAGAGGGAGTTCAAAATGACTGACATGGGTAAGATGAAGTTCTTTCTTGGCGTAGAAGTTCA
The DNA here is from genome assembly GCF_000478725.1 of Eutrema salsugineum. Classification (NCBI taxonomy): domain Eukaryota; kingdom Viridiplantae; phylum Streptophyta; class Magnoliopsida; order Brassicales; family Brassicaceae; genus Eutrema; species Eutrema salsugineum. Next base: position 5,778,978 of record NW_006256877.1, read on the forward strand.
CCAAAGCAGCAGGGGGATACACATTTGTCAGAAGAAGTATGCGAGGGAGGTTTTGGAGCGTTTCAACATGTGGAGCTGCAACTCGGTTAAAAATCCTATTGTACCTGGTGCAATCATCACAAAGAAAGGAAGTGGGGAAGTTGATGCAACACTTTACAAGCAACTTGTTGGGTGTTTGATGTACCTCACGATAACGAGGCCTGATCTGATGTTTGTGGTGTGCTTGGCAGCTCGTTTCATGGCAGATCCTAAAGAAGAGCATATGTTGATTGCTAAACGAGTACTCAAGTATTTAAAGGGAACATTACTTTGGAGTTTTCTCTGAGAGATCACCAATCTTGAAGCTGATAGGTTACACAGACAGTGACTATGCTCGTGATGTAGACGACAGAAAGAGCACCTCTGGATACATGTTCTTACTGAATGGAGCAGCCGTTTGTTGGAGTTCGAGAAAGCAGGATATTGTTACTCTTTCATCTACAAAAGCAGAGTATGTTGCAGCGACTTCTGCGGCATGTCACAGTGTTTGGTTAACGGGTATGTTGCAGGAATTGGAGGTTTTGAATGAAGTCTGCAGTGACATCTTGTGTGATAACAGCTCGACGATCAAGCTGTCAAAGAATCCGGTTATGCATCGAAGAACAAAACACATTGATGTCAGGTACCATTACTTGCGTAACTTGGTGATTGAAGGGGTTCTGAAGCTGTCTTTCTGCGGAACTAATGATCAGGTAGCCGACATCATGACAAAGCCGATCAAGCTTGATCAGTAGGAGAAGCTGAGGAAGTGTCTTGGAGTTCGGAAAATGGAGGATTAAACTGATGCAGACATGCTTCAGTTTAAGGGGAGGAATTTGTTGGATATTCGATAGGGTCGGTTTAGGATAAGATAAGCAGAGATTTAGGAGATTTGATTTGGTATTTAGATTTGATTTAGTAGTTAAGGTTTCAGTTAGTTATTATTTTCTTGTTTCTCAAGTTTATCATTTAGTTGTAAGGCTTCTTATATAAGCCAATGCTTTCACAGCTTAATAAGATGAGATATTCAGTTTACTCTCTCATTTATAATATTATGGCAAACTCATTACATATTACATTCATTACATACTATGGAAGATTTATTAAACTCTTTGAATATGTTTATATGTACATTCTATATAAATGCACATGCATAAAGCAAACAAAATCCATTCTCAACAAGTATTAGAATATTCCAAAGAAGAAAGGTAAACTAGATTATTAAAAGTTTATAACTATGTTGATTTTCATAGGAAATCTTGGATGTTTTCTGTTGAAGATGATTAGAGATGTTCCTCTCATACCAAATTTTTTTATATTTGTTTTAAATGTGATTTTGGAATACATTTTTTGATAAATTTGTTGTCGTCAGATCCAAGGATATATTCCAAGAAAAAGGTATTGTATCCTCTAGAAAATAAATAATGGCAGCAAAAATGTCTTCATCTCTTTTACTACCTTTGTTGATGGCGTTAGCTCTCATCACCATGCCCATGATATCAGGTAACACATTTTGTTTGTTCAAATGCTAAATGTTCTTAAGATTAATCTAAAATTATCTAAAAATTTTCGAGGTTCTTTGTTCAGTAGAGTCAAAATCACTCGACAAAAGTGTGTTGATATTAGCATTTAACACATTAAAAAAATTGTTTTTCTATAAATAAATTGGCATTATTTACTATTTAGACCTAAATTTTGATGATGAATTTTTTTTTTTGAACAAAATAGGACAAGACCCAGGACGATGTACCGAGGGATGTAAAAGCACAGAAGAATGCACAAAATTATGTATATCCAAGGGGATTTCCGGAGGGAGTTGTCTACGATACGCACATTTAAGACCTCACCCATATGTTGGCGATTATTGTTGCTGCAATTACGCTGATTCTCCTATCTCCAGTACCATATAAATTACTAAATAATCGCTCATTTTATATGTATTTCTCAGTTATGAAAATAAAAAATATATATTTAAATATAAAAAATAATATTATCTCGTCCAAGCCGTATTATGGTCTAATTGTTTATAAAAATCTGATGTACACAATAAAAACCACAAGAGAGTATCAAACGTAAAATTTAACAAATTAGACATCCCAAAATATAAGAGTTTCCAAGAAGCACAACGTCACACCACTCAACCTTTTCCTAAGCACGATTTGAGCGTCTAATTAACGTCTAGTAATATTTTAAACAAAGGGTTTGGATAAATCAAGTGCCCTATCTAATATAAACTTGAATAACAACATACATCGCAACTATCACTAATTAATTACGTGGATGGTCCAGAGAGAACCAAAACTCTCATTTTGATAAAAACAAAATAAAAGAGATAAGTTGCATACAAGAGCAGATAACTACTTAGATATTTCACTAGCCTGAAGAAAATTTCCAATTTATTTCGTTGGCAAGATTCACTTTTCGAAATATCCTAATCATTGCAGAACATAAATTCGTCTCTTTCTTCTCATTTTTTTTTATCAACTTTTGTTAAAAGAATTCTTTCAGTTTTTGTTGTTTTTTTTGGTGCTTTTGTTCTTCCTCAAGCCAATGGCCGATGGATTGCTGTCGATATTCCTCCTTGTTTTTTATTTGTTCATCTCAGGTACATCCATTTCCGTTTTTTCCGGAAAAGTCTTTTCTGGTGTGATGAATCTTAAGCTTAATTGTTTATCGTTTTGTTTTTTAAATGACAGGAGTAACTTCGAGAAACATTACCATAGAGAACAAATGCAATTACACTGTCTGGCCGGGAATCCGGTCCACCAAGGGTTCGCTCTCCACCACCGGCTTCGCCCTCAAGAAAGGAGAGGCGCGTGTAATCTACGCGCCGTCGTCCTCGTGGACAGGTAGTATCTGGGGTAGGTCATTCTGCTCCACCAACACAACCGGTGGTTTCTCATGCGCCACCGGAGACTGCGGCTCCGGAAAAATCGAGTGTTCAAAAGCTGGAACGCCTCCTGCGACTCTAGCCGAGTTTTCCCTCGCCAGTTTCGATGGAAAAGACTTCTACGACATAACAGTCGTCGACGGTTACAACCTCCCAATGCTGGTTGTCCCACAGGGTGACGACACGTGCAGCAGTGTCGGATGCATTGTCGATTTGAACATGACGTGTCCACGCGAGCTAAAGGTGACAAGTAACACAAGCAGCATGATGAATTGATGATGCAGCCAATCGCATGCATGAACGCGTGTCAGAAGTTGAAACTGCCGGAGTATTGCTGTACCGGCGCTTATTCTTCACCGGACCAATGCAAGCCGACACTATATACGCAGAACTTCAAGAATGCGTGCCCACGCGCTTATAGCTATGTTTTCGATGATTCTAGCAGCACCTTCACTTGCCAAAATAGCCCAAACTATGTCATCACCTTTTGCCCGGCGACGACTATTCTCAACACCACCAAGTAAACATCCCAACTCTCTCTTCTATTTCGTCAAAGCGCGTTTTAGTAGAATAGATCACACGGCTTTAATTGTGACCATTCATTCTACAAATACCGTTGAAACTGAAATACTTTTGCTTTATCTAGTCATTTAATATTATTTTCAACAGTGACGTTAGGTATGTAGGGTATAGTGATGATACTGAAATGCACAAGCATTAACTTTGTTATCTTTATTTTTGACGGTTTTATTTCGAAAATTCGAGTTTAAGGCTTGGTTTTGTTAGAATGATATATAGCTACTATATATTAGAGCAGTGTGATAAATTTGAATGTACACTTAACAAAATATTATATTAATCAACAAGTTTTTTTGGTCCACACGGTTATGTGGCCGGTTAGTTTATCTTGAGCCTCCTTTGATATATTTTTAAATAGTTTTCCTTAGAAAAAAATTGAAAAATACTTATAAAATTAACCTACATTAAAATAAATTGGATTCCTAAACTGATCTGTGCGTAGAAGGTTTAGGTCCTAAACTGAGCTCGAACTTCTCTTTAGCACTCAGAGATGTTTAAATACGTACTAGGAGATGGATATTTTACATCTTTATTGTAATCTGATATATATGCATTTTGCTATGTTTACAAACAGTAGTTCAGTGGCTGAGTCTCCATTTCCAGCTCAAACAAAAAATGGAACTCTTGAACCTCCCTCAGAGTCTCAACCAACAAGGGAAGTTACTAAAGAAGGAAAAAGTAAGGTTACATTGTTTTGTTTTTTTGAATACCAAAGTGTATTGTGTATTCATTATTTTGATTAAATAAGAACTCTTCTTTGAAACATTTTGCAGAAAAATCTTCATGGAAGTTAAAACTCATACTCGGTAACATATCTCTCAACCCATGTGACAATTTTTCATATTTACCAGACCTGAGTTTCAAGATTTTGTTCTTTTATTTCAGGAAGCTCAGCATCTTTAGCTGTGATGATCATAATTATGGTGGTGCTATTAGTGAGAGCAAAGAATGCAAGAAAGAGTGATAGGAATGGCGAAAACATTGAAGCGGTTGTAATGTTGAAACGATATAGTTACGCAAGGGTCAAGAAGATGACAAACTCATTTGCGCATGTTCTCGGGAAAGGAGGATTTGGAACTGTCTACAAAGGGAAGTTACCGGATAAAGGCCAAGATGTTGCAGTAAAGATCTTGAAGGAGTCAACAGGGAATGGAGAAGAGTTCATTAACGAGGTAGCTAGCATGAGTAGAACATCTCATGTTAATATTGTTTCTTTGCTTGGATTCTGTTATGAAGGAAACAAAAGAGCTATAATCTACGAGTTCATGCCAAATGGATCCCTCGACAAGTTTCTTTCCGAGAATATGTCAACACAGATGGATTGGGAAAGGTTATTTGACATTGCAGTGGGTGTTTCTCGTGGCCTAGAGTATTTGCATAATCGCTGTGTATCAAGGATTGTGCATTTCGATATAAAGCCGCAAAACATACTCATGGACATAGATCTTTGCCCCAAGATTTCAGATTTCGGTCTTGCTAAGCTCTGTAAAAATAAAGAAAGCATCATATCAATGCTAGACGCGAGAGGAACGGCTGGATACATTGCTCCTGAAGTGTTTTCTCCAAATTTTGGAGGAGTTTCTCATAAGTCAGATGTGTATAGTTATGGAATGGTAGTTCTTGAGATGATTGGAGCAAGGAATAGAGAGAAGTTTGAAAATTCTCAGAGACATGAACTCCTAAACTAGGACCAAAGATCGTGCATCAATCCACAACTTAGTCTAGAAAATTCTCACCAATACACAAGAGATACTAGTCCACTTTTTCCGTCATGCAAAACTTAAACAATCTAAATCTTGATTCCAGTCAACTAGCTCTCTACATTCATTAAGTTCAATAGTGAGTTCTCATTAAAGACATCATCCAGGGTAGACGGCGTTTGACATTAAAGGTCTGTTTAAGTGGTGGAGTTAAAGTGTTTCGGGTTACCTGATGAATCTGGAGAATGCAAGATAATATGCAAAACCGCAAGAGAGATAAGGACCTGTTGATGACCGCAATTTTCAGTCACTTCTTCTTGCCAAATGTTGTTGCATAATCCTTCCTCCTTTGTTGTGAACAGCTATTCCCCCAGACTTGGATTCTTTCCGGGAATCAGAAAATGATCTCCAAAACTCCATAAAATCAAACTCCAGTTGCCTTGGGACTTAAAATTCGACCTCTCTAGACTCTCTAAGGCTTTTATTTCCTTTCTTTTCTTATTTTCGGATTTTTTTTTTTTGGAAAGGAAATGTCTTTTAAAGAGAGAGAGACTAGAGGACGAGATTGTACCAAAATTTGAGATTTTTATAAGGCAAACTGAGCTTCCTCTTGTGTTGAATCCTTCCGGGAACTTTTCCGGCAAATCGCAGGTCTCTGTCCTTGGTGACTGAAAACTGCGTCGTTCTTCTTTCTCTCCAACGTTTTTGCACTTATCTGCATATAAGACAATAGAAAACAAGAGTGCATGTGGTTTGAAAGAGGATTGGTTAAGGTGGGGAACTAGCTAAAGATGAACTAGCCATTCAGGATCAACAGAGAGTGGTAAAAAGGGTAAGGAGTCCTGAATGTATGATTCGTTTCCCTGGTCTAATGCTTCAATGAGGGAATTAAGTCCAAATTAAGTCCAAATAAAACAGAGCTAGTATGTTCCTTCATCTAAATCGAAATCATTCAAATTCCTCTAGGGTACTTCGTTTCAAATGTGCTTAGCTTAGTCTAGTCCTAAATCATGAATGAGCATGTCACTAGGAACAATCTAAAAGCACACAGTCAACTATCATTGATTCATGTTCACCATTCCCTTTAAAATGTATTTTGTTTTGAAAACCGATTTTAAAAAACTTTAAGGAAAATGCAAAAAGTGTAGATAATGCAAGACTCATGAGAGAAAAGTGGTTAGAAAGGGATGAAATCCTCCCCCAGACTTAAATCACACTGTCCTCAGTGTGAAACAAGTCGAGATTGGATGAGAAAAATGCATAGATAATCGAATTGGTAAGGCCAAAGAGAACTTACCTGGATCCGGGATGCTGGTGGTGATGAACCGGATTCATTCGAAGAGGTTTGGGAAGGTGATAGGTGGTGATGAAGGTGGTGGAGGGTGATGAATGAGGTGGAGTGGGGATTGGTGAGGTGAAATGAGGTGAAGTGGGTGGTTTGGGGTCGGGTTTGATCTCAACAACCATTGGTTAGGAGCCACGCGACCGCGGAAAACCGGTGCTCGGCCGCAGTCAGAAAGACGCGGCCGCGGTCGATCATGCGTTTCCCGCGGTCAGAGCATCTGCGACCGCGGGGGCTTATATCGCAGCCTGTTCCTGCTTCTCCTTGGTTCCTGCTGGGCCGAGCAGTCAGGGACCATCCTTTTTTTTGGTTTTTTTGGGTTTTTTGATTTTTTTTTTGGTTTTTTTTTTGTTTTATAAGAAACACCTGAAACTAAGAAAAAGAAAAAGATCAATAGAAAAAGAAAGAAAAATCCTAAAGAAAACAATACCTAAATGGGTTGCCTCCCATTAAGCGCTTCTGTTTTAAGTCGTTTAGCTCGACTTTTGGTGTTGGACGTGGCTTAGTCCAATGAAGAAGACCTTGTCCTGAGACAAGTCTTTTTCGACATCTCCTTGCTTTGCCTAGCAGGTTCTTCGTCACTCCAAAGCTCTTCTTCAAATTCTTCTGTTGCAGAATGTTTTCCTGCTTTGCTGTTGTATGAGACAGCTTCTGTGAAGACATCTTTGTCGATATTAGCAAACGAAATCCTCCGGTTTGGCCAGTCCATTATAGCTCCAGAAGTTGCTAGAAAAGACCATCCGAGAATCACTGGATATGTTCCGTCTCTCGTTTCGACAATGTAGAAGTCGATAGGCACGATACAATCTCCTATTCTCAAAGGAATTTCATGAGCTATTCCTTGAGGCGTTGCATTGGAATCATCAGCTAGACTAATCTTTGCTCTAGTCCTGCGCAGGTGTTTAATACCAAGTCTCAAAGCAATTTCCTTGGACATCATGTTGAGACAAGCTCCAGAATCACAAAGCACGTTTTTAAACATTTCTCCTCTAATAGAACAAGAGATAAGGAACTGACCTACACCTTCGATTTTGTGAAGTGTTCGAACAGGTTTACCTCTTCTGGCATGATTGAACAAGTCTTCTATCTCAGGGATTGATTCCTTGCTCTCACAGAAGTAATGGCCTATCATGAAGTCCTTGCAAGCTCTAGCAAAGGTGATTCCTTCAGGCAAATTTCGGACTACATCATTGAATTCATCGAGCTTTTCCTTGTTGATTTTGTTGGTGTAGTGGCTGCAGTCTTCAGGCTTTTGAGGTGAATCGCATAGACAGCTGCTTCTGGTGTTGTCATGTATCGAGCTCACATAAAGTATCTATGGATATCCTCTTTAGACTCCTTGCAGTACCTGAAAAAAACTTGCAAACAACCAAGCTTCCAGATTTCATCAAAGCTTAGGTGAGCAGGGAATGACCGGACCATGTTGTTGAACTCTATGAGCTTCTCTCTACTGATGTTGTTGGTGATCCATTGAATTTCTCCTGAACTGTCTTCTGAGGAATATCCTGCGTTTGGATCTTCTACAAACAACCCATACTCTTCATCTTCAGATTATTGTTCTTCATACTCATCTTCACAAGACAAAGCCATGTTGCAGGGCATTGACTTGTCCTTGTCTTCAGATCTTTGGGTGCTGATGGAGCAAACCAGTTGTTGATGGAGTGGTTTGGTCATCCCAGGATGTGTATCAGTCGCACAGCTGCTTGTATGAGCTGAACGGGACTGTTTTGGAACGTTTTTCCGGTTGGCCTTGACTGCAGGGGACGTGACCGCGGGAAAACGCCCATGGGCCGCGGGTAGACCAAGCACGACCGTGGGAGGAGGCATCTTGGCCGCGGTCGGAAGCGACGCGACCGCGGGAAAGTGTCTCTGAGTTGATTTGCTGCTGTTGCTTGCTCCTTTGCTTCCTAGATGATCTCCTGGGTCTTCTAGCTCGATGTACTTCCTCTCTGGAATTGAGTCTTTAGTTTTGGTTGCTGGAATCTGCTCTCCAAGTCCTTGTATGATCTCCTCAACCTTTTTTCCAACTTCATCAAGAGCATAGACTACTTTGTCCATCGTTGAGTCAAGCTCTTCGGTTTTGTCAATGACTTTGTAAACCTTCTCTGAAACTTCGACTGTGAAGTCATAGGACTCGTTCTTAGCTTCGTTGAGGGCTTTGTCCACATCATCGAGTTTGAAATCCAGGTCCATGACTTTGTTTTTGCTGTTGCGAAGCTCATAGGTGTGCTTTGCTTGCTCTTCCTCCATGCTGCCGAACCTGTTAGCGATCATAACTGTGTCCTTGGTTGCTCGTTCTTCTATTGATTTGACTTGTGAGGCTAGGTTATCGATCTTCTCATTGAAAAGTTTCGATATCCCGTCAATCCTTTCGTTGAAAGCGGCTATAGCGGTTGCTTGAGCTTCTATGAACTGCTTGATCACGCCTTTGAGCTGACTCAATCGGTTACTGAGCTGGACGTTCTCATCTTGGTGGAAAATCTGGTGAGGTAGGCGATACATAGGATGTCTAGGGTTTGCCATTGGAGGTACGTACGGCTCGTTCTGGAACATTTTGTAGTCTTCGGTTCGAATTTCTTCGTAGAGATCGCGTAAGTACTGCTTCTCTCTGTGTCTGGTGGCTTGAGGAGTGTTGTAGAAACCTTCCTCTTAGTGTGGATTTCGATTTATAGGATCCATATCTTCTGAAATGGAAACAAAATAACCGAAAAATGGAAATATGCAGAAAAAGGGGTTCTAGAGTCGATTTACCAACCTTTCTTAGGGTTTTGCGGAAAAGAAAACGCGTGCCTTCCCCGGCAACGGCGCCAAAAACTTGATGTGGTCGTGTGTGAGGGTGTCAAGTTTTACCCTAAATGAAATCAATAGCCGCAAGTGCACAGCTGATCGATTGTAGTACTTAGGGATCGAATCCACAGGGAAGGAGGATCTTTCCTGCAAAAGCCTTCGAAAAAAATATAAAGTAAGGAAGTCTAGAACCAGGCGAGTTTTGTGAGGGTATTGGTGGTGTGTTTAAAACGTAAAAACAAATCCTAAAGAGAAAATACCGGAATTAAAATAACATAATAACTAAACTTAACAAAAATGGGTAAAAACGAGTAAAACGGCTAACCTAATTGCTTAAATGAAAATCGATTGAAAGAGTAAAGATACTAGACTAAAGCTTGAATGAAAATTGGTGTAAATCTATAAGAAAAGAGGCGCTGGGGTTCAGGGAAGTTTTCTCAGGGGTATGAACGATTCAAAACATTGCTAGAGAGTAAAATTGATAAGATCTTAGCTTAAACTTTTCGAATTGGAGTCACGGACGTATGAATACGCCACTGTCGTGATCATAGACAACTATCTCTCTCAACCCTGACCAGTAGGTTTCCACTCTGGCCCTGGAAAAGAAGAGATTCATTATGTTTAAGACTCGTCAGGATTCACAAATCTCCCATAGGTAGGTTTCCACTCCTATGTTTGTTTTGCTCTCCCAAACTAGATCTGACACCGGATGAACACTTTCGTGTCACCAAGCATTTGGATCAGATTGTAGTTCATGAAGCTACTCTCATGCAGTAAAAACGAATTCAGAAGAAAAAGTTCTAAGATTCGGCTCAAAAGCTCATGGAATCCTCACCGAACATATATAACCCCATCGAAAATCCCTTAATCCCAATAATAAAACTACTCAGACATGATGAACGAAATCAAAAACATAGTATTAAAAAGTAGTACAGAAACCGAAATTGAAAAAGAAAGAACAAGGGTTCAAGAGATAGATGTCTCTCTCCCTAAAAGCTAAAGTAAAAACAATAAGAAAACAAGCTGGTCTAAAAGGTGATGATTGATTATGAATTAGGGTTCCTAAGACATGTATTTATAGTGCTCAAGACATCTTTGGGCGTCACTTAGGGTTTCTCCAAATGAGGAAATCATTTTGGGCTTCAGAAATGGGGCTTCAGAAATGGGCCTTCGGGTTCGGAGTTAGCTGGCCGTGGTCCAGATGTGCGTGACCGCAGGGAATGGGTGGCTGGCTGCGGTCGCGGTGGTTGTGACCACGGGGTATGGTCTGTTGGCCACGGGTGGAAACGCTTACCGGCTGGTTTACGGGACATCTTGCTCTTCGCGTGTCTTTTGATTGAACCGTTGGATTGTCAAGCTGTAAAGTGTGATGGAAAGCTGATACTTCCATCTTTAAGATCTCCAAATTTGAGCTGAATCAGACAGTGAGAAGGCCTTCAATCGGGGGTGAACTTCTGACGTTTGACTCTGAGCTGAAATCTGGTTTTCTATTCATTTTGTTAAGCTTTTCCCTAAGTTTCCTGAAAAGTGTCTTGGAACTATAAATACTAGAAAAACGTAATAAAAGTACTTAAAAGCAATTAAAAACATAGAAAAAATATTTCAAAACGATCCATAAAAGTGGTCAAAATACGGTGTTATCATACAGGGCCACAATGCCAAACGCTGCTCACAACTCCTGCAGTTTCAAGGCATGGTCAGTCAACAACAACAACACAGTCCTTTCCCTTCGTGGAATCCTCGGGCTAATCTTGCAGTTGCCTCACCTCACAACACCACCAACTGGCTGATGGATAGTGGTGCCACACATCACATCACTTCGGATCTCACCAACCTTGCTTTACATCAACTATATCAAGGTGGTGATGATGTGATCATTTCAGATGGATCTACGGTTCCCATGACACACACTGGTTCTTCAATTCTTCCCAATACTACTCGTGAGTTAGAGAGTTCTATATGTGCCTAATATACATAAGAATCTCATCTCAGTCTATCGTCTATGTAATACTAATCGCGTGTCTGTAGAATTTTTCCCATCCTCCTTTCAGGTGAAGGATCTGAGCACGGGGGTCCCGTTAATCTGCGGCAACACTAGGAACGATCTTTATGAATGGCCAACAACTGCACCACAAGCCATGTTTGTTCGTTCGTGTTCGAAGGCAACTGTCTCTTCTTGGCACTCTCGTTTAGGCCATCCCTCATTCTCCATTTTAAACAATGTCATTTCGAAATTTGCTCTTCCTGTTTCCCCTTCTTCACAAAAATTTCTATCTTGCACTCCTTGTTTAATCAATAAAAGTCATACCATTTTCTCAGTCCACCATTGTGTCCACACAACCCCTTCAATACATCTATTCTGATGTTTGGAGCTCTCCAATACTTTCTTCAGATAACTATCGCTATTATCTAGTTATCATCGATGGCCTGTCTGAACGGAAGCACAGACATGTTGTGGAGACAGGTCTCACTCTTCTCTCCAATGCATCAGTTCCGAAAAAGTACTGGCCGTATGCCTTTGCGGTAGCTGTGTATCTTATCAATCGTTTACCCACGCCGGTGCTGTCTATGCGGTCACCATTTCAACTACTCTTTGGAACGGGTCCTAACTATGACAAGCTAAGGGTATTTGGATGCACCTGCTTCCCATGGCTACGGTCGTATAATAGACACAAACTAGAAGACAAGTCACAACAATGTGTCTTCTTTGGCTATTCCGCATCTCAAAGTGCTTATCTATGCTATCACATTCCGACATGGAGACTCTATGTATCGAGACATGTACAGTTTGATGAGAACACATACCCGTTTGCCAAATCTATGCCAGATTCTGAGACGAATACAGAAGGTGATGCGGCCGTTCACTGGACCCCACACACCATCGTCGATGCTCGCCCAATGGTCATGTCGTGCTCAGATCCTCACCTCGGACCGCCATTATCCTTGGCATCCACCGTACCGCCGGCAAACTCCACTGCTACTCAGGTATCGCCTCTAAACTCTGAATCTCCTTCTGTCTCTCTCTCCTCTAATCCTTCTCCAAATTCACAAGCCCAAACACCACATCCCAATGACTCAACTCACCCTCAAACAAATTCCAGCCCAACAACATCTGAAGCCCACACAAATTCAACCTCTATGACCTCAACTCCATCGTCTTCTTACTCTGTTCCTGCACCATCACCCGAACCACAAAATCATCCCACAAACAACCATCCCATGGCAACTCGGTCAAAAACAGGAATCCGCAGGCCCAATACAAAATATCTTCTAACAGTGTCTTCAGGTTCGGAGCCCCGCACTGCACTACAAGCGTTACAAGATGAACGGTGGAGGAAAGCTTGTACGTCTGAGATGAATGCTCAAATTGGTAATCACAGTTGGGATATTGTGCCCAGACCACCTCCACATGTGACTATCGTTGGCTGTCGATGGATCTTCACCAAGAAATTTAATCCCGATGGCTCAGTAAGCCAATATAAGGCTCGTCTCGTCGCAAAAGGTTACAACCAAAGACCTGGTCTTGACTATGCAAAAATGTTTAGCCCTGTTGTGAAATCTAAAACGATTCGCATTGTTCTTGGGGTCGCTGTCGATTTCAACTGGCCAATTCGACAACTTGATGTCAATAATGCCTTTCTACAGGGCACATTGACGGATGAGGTGTACATGGAGCAGCCTCCCGGTTTCGTGGATTCCGATAGACCAACTCATGTCTGCAAACTCCGGAAAGATATCTACGGATTAAAGCAGGCACCACGCGCCTGGTATGTTGAGTTAAAAAATTTTCTCCTCCAGACTGGATTCAAAAACTCGGTTTCCGACACCTCTCTGTTTATTCTCAAGAGAAACAAGTCCATCCTCTATATGCTTGTGTATGTGGATGACATACTTGTAACGGGTAATGATCGATGTCTTCTACAACAAACTCCCTGGTAAAGATCTTTGAGCTTGAGAACTACAGTGGCCCTTGTTGTTCTCTAGAGTCTTGACTTTGGAAGCCAAGGTGGAAAGTTGAGTTAAAAGATCAGAATAAGTGCAATCCACATTGTTGTTAATCTCTGCCATTTTCTTGTTGAAGTCCATGGCACCATTTGCTTGACCTTGGAGGATTTGCTGGAGCAGGTTCTGCACTTCTTGATCCTTATTCTCTGAGTTCTGTTGGAGACTTTGTTGTTGGGGAGAGAAAAAACCTTGTTGTTGAGTGTTTTGAGGATAGAAGCTCTGGTTTAAGGGATTCTTGTTGTAGGTTGGTAACCTTGTTAGCCACCTACAAAGTTCACCTCAGCTGTGATGTCTTCCCTTTGAAATGTGTCTTGAAACAAATGATTCACATCTCTAACAAAGTTGGCTGACTGATGAGAAGCTAAGAGAAGTGTGTCTAGCTTCTCATTGAGAGACTTGATGTCTTTCCTTGTCCTTTCCTCTTCAGCACTCACAGCTCCTCTTGAATTCCTTTCAAAGTCTGATCCATAAAGCTCATCACTCTGAGCTCTGAGCTACATTCTCCACTAGGGTCATGGCATCATTGACTTCCTTGGTCATGAAATTACCATTTGAAGCTGTGTCCAAGAGGAGTCTGACCTTTGGTAAAGCACCTCTGTAGAAGGTACTTAGCAGCTGACAATCTGAGAATCCATGGTGAGGGCATTGCATGGTATACCCTCTAAATCTTTCCCAAGCCTCACAAAATGATTCATGGTTCTTCTGAATGAAACTTGAGATTTCATTTCTTAACCTTGCTGTTCTTGATGAAGAGAAGAACTTGGTTAGAAATACTCTTTTGCATTACTCCCATGTTGTGACTGATCCTTGAGGTAGAGACTTTTCCCACTGATGAACTTTGTCTCCTAGAGAAAAAGGGAACAGCCTCAACTTGAAACTGTCTTCACTCACTCCATTCATCTTAGTTAGATCACAAACTCTATCAAAGTTGTCAATGTGATCTAGTGGGTCTTCTACTGCCAAGCCATGGAACCTGTTTGATTGCACCATGTTGATCAAGCCAGACTTGATCTCAAAATCGTTTTCAGGTGTTGGAGCTTGAATCCCATGTCTTGGACCCTGAGCATTGGCTTCATCACCAGCTCCCACAACTTGTTTTGGACGTGGAGGTGGTGGGTCTTGCTGATTCTGGTGGTTTCCATTACCACCATGAGCCTGTTGCCCTTGATCCATACCCAACCTCTCAATGTGCTCAGCTCTTTCTCGTTGCCTTCTTTCTTCACTTCTGGTGTTCATATACCTGAAAACAAAGACAACACTTGAAAGGTAATCAGTAAAACAAAAGAAAATGACTTGATCTCAAGAAGATCCAAAGTCCTAATGCTAGAATGAATCTCCAATTGGCAACGGCGCCAAATTGATAGTAGGAATTTTCAATCCTTGATCAATTCCTCAACTACTCATGTCATTGTAGCACTTGAGGTATCAATCCAAATAGAGAGATTCTAGACACTAGAACTATGAGGAGCTATCTTAATTCAAGTCTAATAAGCAGATGAGTTGGTAACAAGGTGATCTAAAAAGATAAAGCAAACAAGAACAAGCAGTAATTAAGAATTAAACAAGCAAGAGAAACTAAACAAACACTCAAATTCAAATAAAGAGAAAGCTAAACTTCTAGATGTGATCATTGATCAGGGTGCTTTAAATGTGAATTCATGATGCTAAGCAAACAATGCAACACTTGCAATTCTTTAGTCTAGACTTCCAAATCAGATTAATTCATTCTCATGACAAAAATCCCTTTGTTAATTACCAATTCAAGACTAATTCCCATTAGATGAATAAACAATCAACAAGCATAAGGTTCCAAGTCTAAAATGACCAGACAGCCTCTTTGTGCATCAAAATAAGAGCTAAGAAAGACTGAATCTTATACAGAAAGATAAAGCAAACATCACATGATCTCTAATTCCAATTAACTTAGAACTCTAATCTAGATTAATCCTCTCATGAAGGCACTAACCTCTACACTAATCCATTTTCAAACCAAATCATCATTTGTGAAATATGAATCAATGAGCATTAAGAAACAGTTCTAATATGTCATTCATGCATTTAACAATCATTCCCATGATGAAAAAGGCATAAACCCTTAAGTTAGCTCATTCAGGCATTTCATCAAACACCTTGTGGGTGGAGAAATGCCTAAGTTCTAGATCAAGCTTATAATGAGAGATCTAGCATTAGGATCAGCTAACTAAGGAAAAGAGAAGAGAATCTAAGCTTAAACAATCATTAATCTACATCTAAGCACCCTAATCTACACACGTAGAAGCTTAAAAGAAGACTACTCACTAATCATGATGAACACACCATTTCCTTTGCAGAGGTGATGTTAATCATGATTAGAAGCAAAGATAAGAAGATGAGATGAACTTTCACCTAAACCTAGACTAGCCCTTGATGTTGGACTAGTATCTACATGCAGCACTATCTTTGTCGCTCTAAACCCAACACTTTTTACCAAGTCTACTAGAAACAAGGCCTCACAAATCATGCACACAAGAAGGGTGTTTAGGCTTCAAAGAAAGGTTTGGCTAAAGGCAGGGAACTGTCTCAAGATGAGAGATCAGCTATTTGAGCTAGCAAGAGTGATAAAATGGGATAAGAAAGCTCAAATATGTATGTGGTACCCATGAATTCACAATGATATGCACAAACATGATAATTAGATGTGAAATTCAAGGGTTCTCACTTAAGCAAGGTTGAGGCTATTCACAACTTGATTCAGCTAGCACAAAAGTATTGAGACACCAGTTCAAAGCATGGTTCACACTTGATTTCATACCAGTTTTGCAATGCCTTAAGGGACCAAGCTCTTAAAATGATGCTCTCTTCAAGAAAAAAATCTATCATTACTCCCATTTGCATATGATGCAACCTATATGAAAATGCAAACTAGACTCAACCTAAAATGTGAATGCAACTACATGAGCATTTTTTGTGAAAATATTTCAGATTTTTCCATTTTTTTGGTTTTTATATGCACTTAGATGAATGCAAAATGAGACTCAAAGTGAAAAGGAAAATAAGAGCAGAATAAACATGATTAGTAAACACAAAACCCCTCCCCCACACTTAGATAACACAGTCCCTTGTGTTATAAAAGCATAAGAGAGGAGTGAAAAGCAAAAGCAAGAAAGATGCAAAATGAGAAATAAAGAACTAGATGCATATGTACAAGGAGTTTGGAGTGTTACCAGATTTGTTTTTGATGGAAGGGAGTAGTGGAATTGTGAATTTCAGGGGGCTAAACATCACTGGAGGTGTCCTAGTTTTGATGCTGCTCCTTGCACTGATCTGAACATGCTTGTAGTGAGGGCTGGAGCTCGTTTTTGTGAATTGTTCCTCTTGCCACCCCCTGTTGCCATGGTCTGGAAGCTCCTCTGGACAGCCCGTGGCATTCTTTTGTTCTTCCTCTAACACATTGCCACAGCTTGGATGTGACCGTGGCAAAGAGACCATGGCAAAAGCCGAAGTTTCTGCTGCCTTAAAACATGTTGCCACGCCTTGAATCTATCCATGGCATTCCTCCCGTGGTAAAAGCCGAATGGTGGTCTATTCAAAATTCAACTTGCCACGGTTCAATTCTGGGTGTGGCAATCTCCCCATGGCAATCACCGAAGGTTGGCATCCAAGAAAAAACTTCATGCCACGCCTGGGTCAAGCAGTGATTCATGGTCGTGGCAAACTGTGAACTTAGCCAAATTTTGCATTTCCTTGCATCTTGTCCACCATTCCTTAAGGCCAAAGAACACCAGGTCATCTGTAACCTGAACACACTCCACAAGACACATCAAATCATCCTAAAAACACCAAAAGAAAGCATTAAAAAGAATATTTACAAAGGATAAGTTTGGGGTGTCTCCCAAGAGCACTTTGTTTAAAGTCACTAAATTTGACTTCTTACACTCTTTTTAGTGAGGGAGAGGAGGAGCTTTGATGCTCCTTGTCTTGTCCATGAATTCAAGCATGAGGTCCTTGTTCATCAGCTCTTGGACACCATCAGATCCTTTGTCTATGAGCTCTTGTGTGAGGATTGCCCTGACTTTTGCAAAAGGTTTTGATCCTCCAATGCCTTTAACCTTGTATTCCACAGCTCCACCATCAAACTTCCATGGAGTGAGCTTTATCACCTGAGAAGAGGACCCAAGAGTGAATGATTTGGTGCTTCTTGGGTTCTTGTCTTGAGACCCTGAACCATTGCTTTTGTTGCTGCTGACCTCCTTCTCACTTGGTGTGGGAGAAAAAGATTCCAAGCAAACTTCATCATCACTAAAGAAATCTCCTTCAAACTCAAGATCAGGTCTTACTAAGGATTCTTTGTTCTTCTCAACAGATGCAAGGGGTTGAGCTTCTTCTATAGTTCCAATACTCCCCACATACTTCATCTCATAGTGTTTCAACTCATAAGAATCATCAGTATAACCCCACAAAATCCAGCAAAAAGAGGTTTAAGGGGATAAGATACTTCATCATCTACCTTAGTAAGCACCACTCTTTGAGTATCAAAGTCCATCCTTGCTCCTGTGGTGTTCAGAAATAGAGTTCCAAGCAGAAGAGGTAGCTCTTTGGTCTTTTTCATCTTCATGACTACAAAATCAGTTGGAACTGTGCATTCACCAATCTTTAATGGGTAGTCTTCAAGGATTCCATATGGCTTCTTTGAGGATGAATCTCCAAAGGTAATTTACATGGGGTGATGTTTAAGACTCTTGATCCCAAGTCTCTCCACCATGTCTAAAGACATTACACTGATGCTTGATCCAGAATCACTTAAAGCATTGTCCACTTTCAAACTTCCCAGAGAGCATGAGATGGAGAACTTTCCTGGATTACCTAGCTTGGGAATTGATTTGGGTTTCACCCTTGTTGAACCAGTGCTAGAGACTCCATCAGATGTCCTTCCTTGAACCATTCTCTGATCCTTTCTTTCAGTAATCTCAGAATCATTCTTTCTCATATCAAAAGAAGCTGCCTCCCCACCTTCTTCCTCAATGTCCTCATTGAGATCACAGAACAGGAACTCAAACTCATCTATGATGGCGTCCTCATCATCTTTTGTCAGGCATTTTTCACTGGAGACATTGCCATGGAGAAGATCCTCAATTTCTTGGACAGCAGCATGATTCTCAGCATTTGAGAGGATTACATTGCAGTATTCTGTTTGATGTGCAACTGATGTCCCTGGTAAAGATCTTTGAGCTTGAGAACTGCAGTGACCCTTGTTGTTTTTTAGAGTCTTGACCTTGGAAGCCAAGGTGAAAAGTTGAGTTAGAAGATCAGAATAAGTGCAATCCACATTGTTGTTAATCTTTGCCATTTTCTTGTTGAAGTCCATGGCACCATTTGCTTGACCTTGGAGGATTTGCTGGAGCAGGTTCTGCACTTCTTGATCCTTATTCTCTGAGTTCTGTTGGAGACTTTGTTGTTGGGGAGAGAAAAAACCTTGTTGTTGAGTGTTTTGAGGATAGAAGCTCTGGTTTAAGGGATTCTTGTTGTAGGTTGGTAACCTTGTTGGCCACCTACAAAGTTCACCTCAGCTGTGATGTCTTCCCTTTGAAATGTGTCTTGAAACAAATGATTCACATATCTAACAAAGTTGGCTGACTGATGAGAAGCTAAGAGAAGTGTGTCTAGCTTCTCATTGAGAGACTTGGTGTCTTTCCTTGTCCTTTCCTCTTCAGCACTCACAGCTCCTCTTGAACTCCTTTCAAAGTCTGATCCATAAAGCTCATCACTCTGAGCTCTGAGCTACATTCTCCACTAGGGTCATGGCATCATTGACTTCCTTGGTCATGAAATTACCATTTTAAGCTATGTCCAAGAGGAGTCTGACCTTTGGTAAAGCACCTCTGTAGAAGGTACTTAGCAGCTGACAATCTGAGAATCCATGGTGAGGGCATTGCATGGTATACCCTCTAAATCTTTCCCAAGCCTCACAAAATGATTCATGGTTCTTCTGAATGAAACTTGAGATTTCATTTCTTAACCTTGCTGTTCTTGATGAAGAGAAGAACTTGGTTAGAAATGCTCTTTTGCATTACTCCCATGTTGTGACTGATCCTTGAGGTAGAGACTTTTCCCACTGATAAACTTTGTCTCCTAGAGAAAAAGGGAACAGCCTCAACTTGAAACTGTCTTCACTCACTCCATTCATCTTAGTTAGATCACAAACTCTATCAAAGTTGTCAATGTGATCTAGTGGGTCTTCTACTGCCAAGCCATGGAACCTGTTTGATTGCACCATGTTGATCAAGCCAGACTTGATCTCAAAATCGTTTTCAGGTGTTGGAGCTTGAATCCCATGTCTTGGACCCTGAGCATTGGCTTCATCACCAGCTCCCACAACTTGTTTTGGACGTGGAGGTGGTGGGTCTTGCTGATTCTGGTGGTTTCCATTACCACCATGAGCCTGTTGCCCTTGATCCATACCCAACCTCTCAATGTGCTCAGCTCTTTCTCGTTGCCTTCTTTCTTCACCTCTGGTGTTCATACACCTGAAACCAAAGACAACACTTGAAAGGTAATCAGTAAAACAAAAGAAAATGACTTGATCTCAAGAAGATCCAAAGTCCTAATGCTAGAATGAATCTCCAATTGGGAACGGCGCCAAATTGATAGTAGGAATTTTCAATCCTTGATCAATTCTTCAACTACTCATGTTATTGTAGCACTTGAGGTATCAATCCAAATGGAGAGATTCTAGACACTAGAACTATGAGGAGCTATCTTAATTCAAGTCTAGTAAGCAGAGTTGGTAACAAGGTGATCTAAAAAGATAAAGCAAACAAGAACAAGCAGTAATTAAGAATTAAACAAGCAAGAGAAACTAAACAAACACTCAAATTCAAATAAAGAGAAAGCTAAACCTCTAGATGTGATCATTGATCAGAGTGCTTTAAATGTGAATTCATGATGCTAAGCAAACAATGCAACACTTGCAATTCTTTAGTCTAGACTTCCAAATCAGATTAATTCATTCTCATGACAAAAATCCCTTTGTTAATTACCAATTCAAGACTAATTCCCATTAGATGAATAAACAATCAACAAGCATAAGGTTCCAAGTCTAAAATGACCAGACAGCCTCTTTGTGCATCAAAATAAGAGCTAAGAAAGACTGAATCTTATACAGAAAGATAAAGCAAACATCACATGATCTCTAATTCCAATTAACTTAGAACTCTAATCTAGATTAATCCTCTCATGAAGGCACTAACCTCTACACTAATCCATTTTCAAACCAAATCATCATTTGTGAAATATGAATCAATGAGCATTAAGAAACAGTTCTTATATGTCATTCATGCATTTAACAATCATTCCCATGATGAAAAAGGCATAAACCCTTAAGTTAGCTCATTCAGGCATTTCATCAAACACCTTGTGGGTGGAGAAATACCTAAGTTCTAGATCAAGCTTATAATGAGAGATCTAGCATTAGGATCAGCTAACTAAGGAAAGGAGAAGAGAATCTAATCTTAAACAATCATTAATCTACATCTAAGCACCCTAATCTACACACGTAGAAGCTTAAAAGAAGACTACTCACTAATCATGATGAACACACCATTTCCTTTGCAAGAGGTGATGTTAATCATGATTAGAAGCAAAGATAAGAAGATGAGATGATAAGAAACAGACTTAGATTGATTAAATCCTTGAGATATCTCTTAACAAACTCGTTTTTACACTAAAAAGGAAAGAAAACTAGAGAGAAAACCAAGCTCCCCCCTTGGAAAAAGCCCTAAAAAGCATATATAGTGTCTCTTGCGGACCGGGTCAGCCCAGGACAAACTGGGTCCTGACCCGGCTTTGATGGATAGTGGTGTGGTTTGCCACGGTCAGATGATGCTTGGCCAGACCGTGGCAATCTGACAGTGTCAAAGTTCTTGGACAGATTCTTCATGATTAAGGTTGCCATGGCTTGATTTACACCATGTCTAGTGGCTGTGTCTCTTCCTTTCTGGGTTTGGGTGATGAACTTCTTGGATTGCCACGATCTTGATCTGGACCGTGTCATGTTGGGCGTGGCAAGGTGTTGATCATTCGATGATTGCCACAGCCTGATGTTTGGCCGTGGCATTATGGGTGTGTCAAAGATCTTCATTGCTTGCCGTGGTCAGGTTCAAGGCCGTGCCTCAAGACCATGTAAAATCCCGAAAGTTGGCTTCATCAGTAGTACATTGCCACGGTCTGATGTAGACCGTGGCATTCTCACAGTGTCAATCGCCGAAGGTTGGGAAAACATTGCCATGGTCAGGTTAGACCATGGCATTAAGGCCGTATCATGCTCTTTTGTCTCTTTTAGCAAACTTTGGAGGTTGCCACGGCTAAGTGCATGGCCGTGGCATGGTAACCGTGTCAAATCCCGAGAGTTTTCATATTATGCCACGGCCAAGCTCAGGCCGTGGCATTATCACCGTGTCAAATCATGACACTTAGCACCTTATCCACTCTTAGACGTCTGGCTGATATGTATGTCTCTCGCCATTCTTAACTCTCATCTCACGACTCCAAATCCAATGATTCGACCTGTTCTGGGACCGTGACTCTATCATCTCCAACTTTGATGAAGGGTTAGGGTTCATATGACGTCGGCAAGGGCTCCGTTCCACCGGTTCTTTGAGGCGCATCGTTTAAGACCTGATCGGGCCGCGAGACATGTGTTCCTTCTGATGGCAATATCTCCCAGTTCACGGCTCCAAATCGTCTGATTCCAAGTGTTCCAGAAACTAGACTCATCCCTCTTGATTCGTGATGAAGACACTGGAGGTTGAATCGCATTGCACGTCCTTCTTCCCACGCGATCAAAGTGAGGGTTTTGTCTGCACCAAACCATCTGTCCGAGTTGCTGTACACAGGTGAGGGTTCCTCCATGATCCCAGCTCCAAGTTGCTCCCAAAAGTCTCCAAATGACCTGAGAACACTCCAAAAATGCAGGACACTCTAGGACCTAATGCAATTCCTAACTAAAGACAAAAGCAAAGACAAATATATGTAAAACTACCTAAATGTATGCATGAGACTCAATATTTGGACAAAAATGCAATCCTAAACATGAAAAAATATGAGTATATCAACTCTCTACTTAAGGAACTCGGTATTCAACTACCACGACCGCCGGTGATCTAATGTGATAACGTTGGAGCAACATATTTATGCGCAAATCCTGTGTTCCACTCACGAATGAAGCACATCGCCTTGGATTATCATTTCATTCGAACTCAGGTCCAAGCCGGTCAGTTGCGTGTAGTACATGTCTCCACTAAAGATCAAATCGCAGATGCCTTAACTAAATCACTACCTCGGAGGACTTTCACGACATTTGTTTCCAAGATTGGAGTGACTAAGGCCCCTCCATCTTGAGGGGGCGTATTAGAGATATTCCCTCTATCTTTGACTACTACAATTACGGTTCCATATATGTAAAGTAGATAGTCTCTTCTGTAATACCCTAGACGTCTCTCCCTGTATATATTCACTCCTCTCCTCTGTAATCGATACACAACTAATAATAAACATCATTACTCTCTTATAGATAGTGGCTGTTCCAGACATTGTTGGGAAATTTACCCAATATTCTTTCGTGTGCTGAAGAAAGAAAGCAGGTCCAGGCGATCATGTCATACCATAAAAGACTTTGATATGTATAGAGAGATCCCCTATATATACAGATAGAAGAGATGTTGATGGACTGTGATGTAAGACTCGAAATCAAGTCTTTAAACCAAAGGCCTCATGGCTCTAAAAGGCTTATGCGGAAGGGTGGATCGATGGTGAATGATGGAAGCTTGGCTCAGGTGCGGTTTTGCTGAGACAAACAAGGGTTGATACTGACTTTCCTGGGGATAACCACGCACTAGAAAGAACAGGATCAATCGATTCTTAAGCAAGGGGAATTCCACACACAATACTTAAGAGAAATCGATAAAACAAGAACAGAATCAAGAGCACAAAGCTTTGAAACAAAAACTGAAGTTTATTAGAATAGAGATGTGTGTCCAACAAAGAAAGAGACGAAGAGCTTATAAAGAGTCTGCTCAACGTTCACAAAACAAGAAAAAGGAAAACTTGTTCTGGCCAAAATATGTCTTCTAGAAGCCTTGGAGGACGTCTCTTGAAAGTGGGACCACGAGTTTTTAAGTGTAGAAGTCGCCTGGTGTGAACACAAGTGTGAACGGTTCCGTTTAAGGCAAGTCTTGGTCTAGGTGGCTTTTCTTTAGTGTGAACGCTCCAAATAGATTCTGAGCTTTCTTTTCTCTTCCATGTACGTCTAATATGATCTCCAGTGACTTGAGAATTCGCAGCAACACTTGAAAAAGAGAAACAAAGCTTGAACTCATGACTCGGCTCTCGGTAGGCTCTAAATGGAGGGTCTCGGGAAACTTCTAAATGAACTCGCTCCAGGGGAATTCTTCCACGACAAAATGTCTTCTTGCAGGTGTTTGGTTGATGAATCTTGAAGCTGGAGTAGTTTAACTCATCAGAATTGACGTCGGTTGACTTTGAGAGGTTTTCTCGGCGTCGGGTCAAGTCGGTTGATGTTTTCTGGTCTGGTTCGGCTGGGACGTGAGCTGAGAGGTTTGATGGCTTCTTAGTGATGGGATAGGAGTCTAGAGAAGGCAAATCAATGACAGTCGTCTCCCCTTCGTCATTGACTTGCCCAACAAGGGAGATCGTCTCTCCTTTACCCTTGGCTAGACTCGCATGTCCGTTGCACTTGTCCTCTCCACGACTCCAGGTACTGATGTCCACATCAGACTGACATTCCATTATTATTAGTTTTGGGGCTGAAAAAGCTCGTCGATCCAAACAAATGAATCATTCTTCTGGTATCTCTGCGCCCCCCACCCTGAAACTGACCCACTATACTCTCGCTTCGAGCCTTTATTTGCAGGAGGATGGCTTGAGACCAAGATCCCACCCCCAAAGGCCGATATCATGTAACAAAAAACCAAATGCCGGTCGGTGCCTTAGTGAGACGTCTGTTACAAAATCATCACAAAGTTCACACCTGAATGTAGGCAAAATTCACAACTGGGTCACAATTTGCTCTGCAGTTTTGTCAAGGAGCAAGAACTTTGTTTTTTCTGTGTCGTCCATGACAATGAGATGCAATTAAAACCTTCAATGGAAAAAAGTTAGGAGAAAACTTATCATATACATAAAAAATAAACACTAAAAATACTTACAGAAATATAAAATTGTGAACATTTTTTATTAGAACTCAAATGAATGTGACAGGAGTGTGCTAAGATGAGAGTATTCCCTGTTTGATAGTGGCTGTTCCAGACATTGTTGGGAAATTTACCCAATATTCTTTCGTGTGCTGAAGAAAGAAAGCAGGTCCAGGCGATCATATCATGCCATAAAAGACTTTGATATGTATAGAGAGATCCCCTATATATACAGATAGAAGAGATGTTTATGGACTGACATTCCATTTATCATTAGTTTTGGGGCTGAAAAAGTTCGTCGATCCAAACAAATGAATCATTCTTCTGGTATCTCTGAGACCATTTCTCTCTCTCCTTGTTGATCATGAGTTCAAGCTTTTCATCATTGCTCTCCACGATAGTTAGTGCAAGACCATCTTGTGGTAGACTGAAATTTGAACTAAAAATGTCACTATTTAGTTAGGATAATTTTGCAATTTTTCACGGTAACCATCAAACTTACTTCTTCTTAAACTCTTCCACTTCAGGTATGGGAGCATTTATCAGGAGGCTTGATGAATCAAATGCGTTTGTGATTTGAAGATCACCTGCATAAAATCCGAATCAGGTTTTATACTGAATCCTTATACTTCTAATTACTACATATTGCCAAAAAGCTGTTGGTTTACAAAAATCAGTTTCTACCGAGGGTTTAGTATAGGGTTTTTTAAAATGTAACAAACCTTACTTCATGTCTAGAACTTACTCAGTGTCTCTTAGGTAAAACTCAACCTTCTTCCTGTCTTTACCACCTACTTGAACAATTTCAAGTTCCTTCATGTCCATTACTTGACCAATAATATTAGTTTTTACTTATGTTTACAAGATGGCTTTTGTGAGCACCACTTCTGTCTCTTGATCTTTGATCAAATTGGAAGACAACTTTCTGTCATTGACTAGCTTTACCCAGATTACAAGTGGAAATCTGAAAACTCATTTTTTTATTGGTAAGTAATAGTTAAATTAATATATCTATTCTATTAAAACAGAAGTACTTTTAGTGTCTGTTCCAAACACACCTAAATTTTTTTTAAAAAAAATTCAATTTTTTGTTAGATATTTACGCTAATTAACAAAGATAATTTCGATTATTTATTTTCCTTATTTTCAAACAGAATTTGTTTTCCAATTACAAAACTTTAAAGATTTCGTTTTTCAAACAGAACACACGAAATAGTTTTAATTATTTATTTTCCACTTGAATATATATAGTAAATAAAATTCATACCTTTCATTTGGTGCGCTTCACTAGAAATTAATCAATAACAGTGTCGAGCTGAAATTAATTTGGTTACTAATCACGTAAAACAAATTACTACATGTTTAAATCAATGAAATATGATTCATGCATATGTCTACACGTATCACTATGTTTTTCATTTGAGACATGAAACTGAATGACCAGTGTGCTTCATAAAGGGATTTTGACATAAAACATATCTAAAAACTTTGAATGATATATGCACGGTTTTAGAATCAAAACCTGTTATATTGTATTATCTTTTGCAAGAATCTTTTCTAAATGTTAACGGTTTTTCCTAGAACTTACTCAGTGTCTCTTAGGTAAAACTCAACCTTCTTCCTGTCTTTACCACCTACTTGAACAGTTTCAAGTTCCTTCATGTCCAGTACTTGACCAATAATATCTGTATAACAAAAAAAACCATATTAAAAGCTATACTGAGAATATTTT
Organism: Eutrema salsugineum; assembly: GCF_000478725.1. Lineage (NCBI taxonomy): Eukaryota > Viridiplantae > Streptophyta > Magnoliopsida > Brassicales > Brassicaceae > Eutrema > Eutrema salsugineum. The sequence goes on from NW_006256877.1 coordinate 5,805,217, forward strand.
GTAGACACGAACATATAAAATATTACATCTAAAGTAGTCATTTCTTACCAATCAAAAAATGAGTTTTCAGATTTCCACTTGGAATCTGGGTAAAGCTAGTCAATGACAGAAAGTTGTCTTCCAATTTGATCAAAGATCAAGAGACAGAAGTGGTGCTCACAAAAGCCATCTTGTAAACATGAGTAGTTAGTCGGAAATTCCCATTGGCTGGAGTTAATGAGAAGTTCTTTATAACTTTCCATGATCCAATAGGAAGTTCTTTTTCAACACGTTGGATCCATGTTTTCTTACATGAACAATGAATCTTAACACCCTACAAAAGATAAAAGAGATTAGCTTTGAAATGAAAATGATGATCAAAATATTGTAGAAATAAAAACATAAGACTTACAGTTTCATCAGCTAATACCAGCTCAAATGAATTCTCCAAAATGTGCAGTTTATTGTTTCCAGGAATGAAGAACTTTGACCTGGATACTAAACCCAGGAATGAAGAACTTTGACCTGGATTCTCCAGCTTGTCTTGTAAGGTTGCGATCTGAGTTTAGTTCTATTGAGTGGTGGAGAAAATATTAGGTGATGGTTGATTTATATAGATTTTACTTTAGATATGTGGAAATTTTCGTTTCGATTTTTTGCATAGGAAGTGGTAAATATTTTGTGAAAATTGTGAGAATATTCTGAGAATAAGATAACACTGATAATATTTTGGTATAACACTGATAAAATTTGTTTGAAAATAAGGAAAATAAATTATCGAAATTATCTTTGTTGATTAGCGTAAATATCTAACAAAAATCAAAAATTCTTTTTTTAAAAAGTTTTAGGTGTGTTTGGAAACAAGCACTAAAAGTGCTTCTGTTTTAATAGAATAGATGAAAAAAACCCTAAAAACACAAAAAGACAAAAGAAAAATGCCAGCTAAGAACAATCTTCACCGAACAATTCAAACTTGTTCTTCAGGATTACACCAGCTATATTGTACGGTTTTCCATCCTTTAAAACTATGCTTTTTGTAGAGATAGTTGTTGCAGGATTCTGTTTTTGTGTGGGCCGATTTTGCATCTGTTGGCCCAAGTCATCATCTTTAGCAATTTCAGAAATGGGCTCTGCTCTGTCGAGGCCCATCTTCATTTCCTCAGTCTTTATATCCTTTACATCCCTCCTCAAACTTAGTTTGAAAAATGAGACCACACCAAGTTTGAACCTCAAATCTTGAAAGTTCTGAATTAGTAGCGATTTAGTGAATATATCAGCTAACTGATGAGCTGAAGAGATGTGATTAACAATGAGAGTACCAAAAGCCACATTCTCTCGAACATAGTGAAAATCGACTTCGAAGTGCTTTGATCTCTTGTTGACAGCAGGCGTTGCAGTCAGTTTTACTGCAGAAGTCATTATCACAATAAAGCTCAGGTGGATAGTGCAAAGGAATTCCAAATGTCACAGAGTAGATTTCCCAACCAATATATCTCACCAGTCGTGTCTGATAGATTTCTATACTATGCTTTGGTTGAACTTCTTGACACTGAATTCTGCTTCTTTGCAGACCATGATATTATATTTGAGCAAGAAACGTGCAAAATCCACCAGTGGAACGCCTTGTATCTTGACAACTAGTCCAGTCACTGTCACTGTATGCTCTGACAGTGAAATCAGTGTCTGTAGTGAAGTTAATCCCATAATCTTTTGTGCCTTGGAGGTATTTTAGTATTCTCTTGAGAGGATGAAAACCAGACAGACATGGGGCATGCATTTTATGACAATCATAGTTTACAACAAGCTGTATGCCAGGACGAGTTAAGGTCAGGTATTGAAGCTTACCTGCCAAAGTTCGAAAGTATGTTGGATCAGAGAAGAGTTCATCCTGATACGCTACACGGTTCAGCTGAATAGGAAGAGGTGTTGGCATTGGAGAGCATTCTGACATCCCTGCAATCTGAAGAAGATATTCAGTGTACTTTTGTTGATTTAAAAACAAGCCTCCATCGTGAAAGTGAGCTTGAATTCCCAGGAAATAACTGAGCCTTCCCATGTCTTTCATTTTGAACTTTGTATTGAGAGCTTCAAGCAGTTCTACAATAAGTTTGGTGTTGCTTCCATTGAGGACCATATCATCAACGTACAAGAGTAGAAGAATCACATCATTGTTTTGCTCATATACAAACAAGGACATATCAGATTTGTGATCTGCTCAAAGTTTAATCCCTAAGCTACTCTGCAAGAGCACAGATGTGCAGTTGTAGTATCTAGGGGTCGAACCACAGAGACTAGAAATCACTCAATGAACCTTGTGTAGATGGAGTTACGCTAAGCCGAAGTATGCGAAACAAATAACAATGCGACAGAAATAAATAAAGCAGCGATGAAAACAGTTGTAAATTCGATGTGATAAAGGATAGGTCTAGGGTGATTTTCAGAAGATCAATGGATGCAAATCAACTTAACAAGTCAGGGTTCAGTTATTAAGCACGGTTCTTGAACTCGAAACACAGAACTATAATTAACCAACTTCCGTTGTGAGAATTATCTAAGTTAAAATCCTAGAATTCCAAATTCCTTTGCAAATCCTACAGATTTAAACCAGCCTTAATTGCACAAGTTCGATATGTTCACAAAACTCCTAAACCAAATTCCTTTGCGAATAGTTACTTTGCTCAACTCAGGTTCTTTCCAGTTATTCAATTACACTTCCGTGTCAATCAAGCAACCTAAGATCTAAGTTCTAGGTGATCAATCCAGAATTAGCTTTAAGAACAACCTAAGATGAAGAACTAACAGATATGAACCCTAACTAGCAAGTTAATCAAACATTCAAAGAAAACCCTAATTAAACCCTAAACCTAACAGGTGATCTACTTAGACATGGTTATTGAAACAACAAACATGATGAATAGAAAGCAATAGATTAAATCGAAATAGATAAAGGGGTTCGAAATCTTCTCTCTAAACGAACAGAGTACAGACTTGTCTCCCCAAGCTCAGAAATCGCAAAAGCCGAAAACTCAGAGTATCTCTCTCTCAAAAATCTAAGGTGATCGTAAAAAGGGAATAAAAATCCTATATATATCTCTAAGACACGTCTTGGGCTTCCTTGAAAACGTTTGGGCCCAACTCCTTCTTCAAATAGGAAACAAAATCGCCTTTTCCTTATTTCTTTGACAAGTGTCGAGCGTCACTCTCCATGGTGTCGAGCGACACTAAGGCACAAAATCCATACTTGACGAATTTGATCCTGAGTAAGCTCCAAAGTGCTCCAAAGTCTCCAGTTAAGCTCCAAACGTACCTATGACCTGAAAAGACTCCAAAAGACTCGAAAGACACTAAAAAGACTCTATAAATAAGACTTATACCATGGTTAAAAACCATGATATATCAATTCCCCCAGACTTAGCATTTGCTTGCCTTCAAGCAAACAGAACACCAAATAAGAGAAAGAAGTTTGAAAACGCAGAGACTCAACCTTTCATTGGAACATCGCTTTTGACCAGTCACCCTGCAACTCAACTACTGCTTCATCATTCCAAATCGAACCACCATGTACTTCTCCGCAGACATTCACAGCTTTCCAGATTAAGTCCAAAATTCCACAACATTGTCCATAAACCCTCATCGCTGGATCTCACTGATGATTCAGATGCCAAGAACCTTCTAGACTCTTTCTCGTACTATACTCAAACAAATCAGCCATACAAACTTTTGTGCTTTTTCTCTCCCCCAGACTTATTCTTTTTGCACATTCATCATCTTTTTTTATGGCATATACTCGATAAGGGTAAAGCTGCGAGTACTGATGGTGTTTGCCATCGAGTCCCCGAGTTGTCCCCTTACCTTGTATCAATGGGTTTCAGCGAATAATGGGGTGATAGGAAACTTTCCTACCCCTCACTTCCTTCATTTGTGTGATCATTCCAACTTAGAAGTGAAATAATGGGATCATTGGAAACATTCCTAGCCCTTCACTCCTAAGCGAAAATCATCTCAATCTTTTCGCCCCTTTTTCTTTCTTTCTCTTTTTTTTTTATTTTCTTAGCTTGTCACAAGGGAGAGAAACACCAACATTAAATTTCACACAGGCTTTCATTGATCAAGTACGAACGAGGAATCAAGCTCTAAGGCATTAGTCACATCAACGAGTTAAAAGTGAAGTTTAGAACTTAGCTCAGGTTAGTGGATTCTGTTGGAAACATGGACGCCTCTAGTCAGCTGGTCAGCCTTTGGATTTTTCATTAGTCGGATCTAGACTGAATCTGCAGCAGTGGTCACTTAGGTGAAAGGTCAGCACAATAATTCCAGGAAAAACATCATAATCTCCAACAGGTTTTGACTCAAAAATGTTTTGACACAACTGACTCTTAAGAAAAACAGACACAATGTCAGCAACTACCTCCCCCAGACTTGAATAACACTGTCTCCAGTGTAATCAAATCCGAACTTGGTGACAAAAGAGAAAGTCAGAAGGATGAATGCAATGGGTTAGAATATCTTACTACTCAGTTAGGTCGACCAACACACAGCTCAGATTCAGATGAAAACAAGCTTAGGTCGAAAGTGCAAGAGTGGTGACGAGCGATACCAATGATGGTGTCGCGCGACACCACAGTGCAGAGAGCAATCATCGCAAGCAGAGACACATGAGTCCACCGAACAGGACAGAGAATCATCTATGTTAGCACTGTCAGATCACTCAGAGAGAAGTTAGTAGTAACAATACAACCCATAGAAGCATTAATCCAACAAAGTCTCACAACAGGTGTAGCTGACACAACAGACTCAAACAAACAAAAAGAAAAGATAAGAAAAACAAAAGAAAAGAAAACAGAACCGGAATGACAAAGGAACTAGTCCTCATCGCTAGTAGTATCATCGTCAGAGGGTGTGGGTGAGCGAGATCGCGGGCGAGTAGGGCGAACACATCCGCAGCAAGAGAGAGTAGCGATGGCACTCCAGATGCTCTGAAAACTCTGAATGACATACCGCTGGAAAGCAGCAGCCTCCATGGGAACCTCTGGCTCAGTGGGAAGATCAGGGAGAGGTACTGGGGTTCCTGCAGAGCGAGGTATCTGGTCATCCTCGGAAGTGGAAGCATGAGCTCTGGAAGAAGAACCGCGAGACACAGTAATCAAGACCCTCCTCTCTGGCATAAAACGAAGCGCAGCGCATTCGGTGCCTATGTCAGTGCGTGCACGATCAGGGAGCTGAATTCGGAAGGAACCAGCTGCAGTGCGAAAAGACCACTGATGGTTGTGGTTGATCCAAGAGGCGTGGCGCAGGTGATCCAAATCAATAGCTCGGCGAGTCGTGACAATGGTGCTGTTCTCCGTGCTGATCCTAAAATGCTGGAAGATAGGGGTCAGCAAGTTACCAACAGACTCAGTCCGCTGCGTCGTACCTGCTCCAGAAAAAGGTTTGGCTTGCAAAGAAACCAAGTGATGAGCGAAAACGGCTCCCATGTTGACAACAGTAGCGTGCGCGGAACTCCGGTAATGCTCACTATCTGTCAAATCACCAATGCCTGCATAGAGAAGAGCCAACTCAGAGAGACGCATCTTACCCGGGGTCGACTTGCACTGAATGGTGTTGTCTAGGACACGGAAGAGGCATCGCAGAACAGGGTGGCGCATGTCGGTCTGGGACGTAGTCTTCGAATCATAGCGTCCATTTCCAAAATGGGACCAGAAATCCTGCACATCGAACATCTGAGTAGGAAGGCTGACTCTCGGGAGGTCCTTGCGAAACCCATATATGGCACACAGGTCGCGAAAAGGAAGCCTGTAACGAACTCCGCGGATCATGAAGGTCAGAGTGCCTTCCTGCGCGTTCGGAGCATGTTCGTTGGTGTAGTAGATGCGAACAGAGGCTAGGAACTGACGAACAAGGTCAGGAAACAGATCGTAGGGTCTGGTAGCCATAGATCCCAATCCAAGTTTCGTCAACAAACGCAGGAGCTCAGAATCCAAACCCAAACGTCTCATATCCAGAATGTCCAAAAACCTGGTGGGGAGTAGCTTCACATTGAGCCAGGCGTTGTAGAAGAAAGTGTCGTAATCATCCCAGTCATCTGAAATCGGCCTGTGTAGACACTCAACGCTCTCAGCAACAGCTCAAGGTGGCTTGTCCCAGATCCTGCGTGTTGGAATGCGCAGATTCTCCCGTTTAGGCCAAGGGCGCCTAATCCTCTCGTCAGGTGAATCAGGGATTGCAGGAGGCGATGGTGGTGGTGAGGCGGAGGTTCGTGGCGGTGCAGCAGGGCGAAGATGGGATGTCGGGAACACCTGCAACTCTTGGGAGTCAAGGAATTTGACCATGTAGCGATATCGTGCGAGTACAGCGCTGACGGTTGCACGTTGCTACAAGTCACCATCCAAAACTTCGACGTGGTCCCCGAGTTGGAAGGTTACTTCGACTGGAGGTTGCGAACTGGAGGCGGCGTCCCTGCATTGTCGCTTGCGTGGAGGCATCTGCAAAAGAAGAAACAGAGCAAACCAACAAAAGAAAAGAATCTCAAGTCAGCGAATATGTATAGCACAATCGATTTACTCCAGCAAGCCTAATGAGCAACAGCAATGATTCCAGCTACACATGCATTCAGAAATCTCCCTAAATCTAAAACAAATTTCACACCCTATAATTTTCGAAGTAAAGTTGGCAGGAAGAATGAATTTCTCAAATCTAGCCAAATGAACCGTTTAAAGCGCATGGGGGTGGTCGAAATCTGCCCTAAATGGATCGCCATAGGTAAAATCGAGCAAAGCATCAACCCAAAAAGAGCAATTTCGACAAACATACCTGAGGTACCGAAATTGAAAAAGTGGAGATTCGAAGTGTGTACCTTGTTTGAATGGCAAATCAATGAGAGAAACATGTAGAGGGTGAAAATCTGATGAGGTTAGGCTTTGGAATCACTCAAATCGGTGAAGATTTGAGTAATTTGGGTTTTGGTGAGGGTGGTTATGGCGAAAGTGTCGAGTGCGGCGAGGAGGAAGGGAGAAAAGGGTGGGAGGGTGAG
>NW_006256877.1:5812386-5857054 GCF_000478725.1 Eutrema salsugineum
TTTTTTTTTTTTTTTTTTAATAGGTGACAGGCGACACCGAGAGTGGTGTCGCTCGACACCAGCCCTGTTTTACCTAAAACACGAAAAAGAAAAACGAAAATCAACTGAAACAAAGGACTTATGTATAGACTCACCAGTGGATTGCCTTCCACCAAGTGCTTGTTTAAAGTCATTAGCTTGACTTAATGGTGATTCAGGCAGGAGGTGCACCATCCAGAGGAACAATGTGTCCATCCGGAATTTCAGCTTTGGCCCAGTAATGCTTCACCCTTTTTCCATTCACTGTGAACTCCCTGCTGCCATCTGGTGTGAGGAGGACGATGGCACCATAGGGGCGAACCTCTTTGACTATTAAAGGACCTGACCATCGAGAACGAAGTTTACCAGGAAACAATTGCAAACGAGAGTTATACAGAAGTACCTGATCATTCGGTTCGAATTGCCTGGAGAGGATTTTTGAATCGTGATACGCTTGGTCCTCTCTTTGTACAACTTCGAATTCTCATAGGCATGGTGCCTGATTTCATCCAACTCATTCAGCTGTATCAGTCTCCTTTCTGCAGCAGACTTGATGTCGAAATTCATCAGCTTTATCGCCCAGGCTGCCTTGTGTTCGATCTCCACTGGAAGGTGACAGGGCTTTCCATAGAGCAGGTGGAAAGGTGTGGTGCCTAGAGGTGTTTTGAATGCTGTCCTGTACTCCCAGAGTGCATCGTCCAACTTTGCAGTCCAATCCTTTCGAGTTTTGCCCACTGTCTTCTCCAGGATCTCCTTAATCTGACGATTCGAGACTTCGACTTGTCCACTCGTCTGAGGGTGATAAGGAGTTGCAACTCGATGATGAACTCCATATTTCCTGAGGAGTTTCTCCAAAATCTTGTTAATGAAGTGAGAACCACCATCACTTATAACAATTCGAGGCACTCCAAAACGAGGAAAGATGATGGTCTTGAACATCTTAAGAACCACTGAAGAATCGTTGGTGGGACTGGCAATGGCTTCGACCCACTTTGAAACATAATCAACAGCAACCAGTATGTACTTGTTCCCATAAGAAGAGGGAAAAGGACCCATGAAATCGATACCCCAGCAATCAAATACCTCAACCTCAAGGATGAAATTCTGTGGCATCTCATGTCTTTTGCTGATCTTTCCTCTCCTCTGACAAGCATCGCACTGCGAGATGAAAGCATGCGCGTCGCGAAACATGGTAGGCCACCAAAAGCCTGCTTGAAGAACCTTAGACACTGTTTTGAATGTCGCAAAGTGTCCAGCATATTCGGATCCATGACAATGAAACAGCACCTCTGGAACTTCTGACTCTGCAATGCATCTTCTGTAAATCCCATCGGAACTGTGCTTGTACAGATATGGCTCATCCCAGTGGTATCTTCGCAGCTCTCTCAGGAACTTCTTCTTTGCATAGCCCTTAAAGTTCTCAGGCTCAGCCTCTGCAGCGAGATAATTGGCAATATCAGCATACCAAGGACGTTGGGTGGCAGATACAGCAGCTGAACTGATCTCAGGAAGTCTGCTTCGAATTCGAGACGTCTCTGTGTTCGGCTGAGCAAGGTGACGCACGACACTAGTGGTGGTGTCGCTCGTCACTGACGTTTCTCCAATTCGAAAAACCTGCAATTCTTCGTCAAACCTGCTTTGGAACTCGGTTTCCACATAGTATACATTCTCTTCTGGCAGGAAATCATCTATGGGTACGTCGTCTTCAACCCTGATGCGTGAGAGATGATCTGCAACACCATTCTCAACACCCTTCTTGTCCTTGACCTCAATATCGAACTCTTGAAGGAGTAACACCCATCGCAGTAATCTCGGCTTTGCATCCTTCTTCTGCATCAAGTATTTGAGTGCAGAATGATCTGTGTGCACAATCACCTTCGATCCCACAAGGTATGTTCGAAATTTCTCAAAAGCAAAGACCACAGCCAACAGCTTCTTCTCAGTGGTAGCATAATTCCTTTGAGCATCATCCAGAGTTCGACTGGCATAGTAGACTGCATGAAGCTTTTTGTCCTTCTTCTGACCTAGAACAGCACCAACAGCAAAATCACTAGCATCACACATCACCTCAAAAGGCAAATTCCAGTCAGGAGGCTGCACGATAGGGGCGCTTATCAGAGCATGTTTGATCTGTTTGAACACAGCAAGACACGCATCTGTAAACTCAAACTTAGCATCCTTGCATAGCAGAGCAGTAAGAGGACGTGCAATCTTGCTAAAGTCTTTGATGAAGCGACGATAGAACCCTGCATGACCCAGAAAGCTTCTAACCGATTTCGCAGAATCAGGTGGTGGCAAGCTCGTCATGACTTCAATCTTCGCGCGATCAACTTCGATGCCAGCTGCAGAAACCTTGTGCCCAAGCACAATCCCATCTCTGACCATAAAGTGACACTTTTCCCAGTTAAGGACCAAGTGCTTCTCTTCACAGCGAGCCAGAACTTTGCAGAGATTATCCAGACAGTCCTTAAAAGATGATCCGTAAACTGAGAAATCATCCATAAAGACTTCCATGAAATCCTCAATCATGTCAGTGAAGATAGACATCATACATCTCTGAAATGTCGCAGGAGCATTACAAAGTCCAAAGGACATCCTGCGATATGCGAAGGTGCCGTATGGACATGTAAAGGTGGTCTTCTCCTGATCATCTGGGTGGATAAGAATCTGGAAAAATCCTGAGTACCCATCGAGGAAGCAGTAGTAGGGATGGCTTGCAAGTCTCTCCAACATCTGATCAATAAAGGGCAATGGGAAGTGATCTTTCCTAGTCGCTGCATTCAGCTTCCTGTAATCGATGCACATCCTGTGTCCAGTCACTGTGCGCGTTGGAATCAGCTCATCCTTGTCATTCTTCACAACTGTAACCCCTCCTTTCTTAGGAACCACGTGCACAGGATTGACCCAAGCACTATCTGAAATTGGATAGATGATTCCAGCTTCCAGCAGCTTCATGATCTCCTTTTTGATGACGTCCTTCAGGTTAGGGTTCAACCTGTGCTGGTGTTCGATCGATGACTTCGACTCATCCTCCAGGTGAATTCGATGCATGCACAAGTCTGGTGAGATACCTGAAATATCATCAAGAGAATAGCCAAAAGCTTTGCGATGCTTGCGCAGCTTGCTCAGTAGTAAGGTAACCTCAGCATTGTTCAAGGAAGAGTTGATAATGACTGGATAAGTAGAATTAGAGCCTAGGAATGCGTACCTTAGCCCTGCAGGGAGTTTTTTGAACTCAATCTTGGGCGCTTTCTCCTCACTCCAGTCGGATAGCTGCTTCACCTTCGCAGGAGTCTCAAGCTGTTCAATCTGCGATGTTAGCTGCATCACATGCTCGCTGGAGTCCAACATCTTCGAGTAAGATGCTGAAATTTCGTCCAAGTGTTCAGCTTCAGATGCAGACGTGGTCAGAGCTCTCTCAAGTGGGTCTGTAGGCAGCATCTCATGGAAAATCTCCTCAGCAAACTCTGTGAGAGTGTCGACATAGAAGGTCTGACCATCGATGGTGGGCTTCTTCATCAGCTTGTCCATGTCAAAGTTCATCACCAGATCTCCAACATTCAGAGCAATCCTGCCTTTTCTGACATCGATGATAGCACCTGCTGTAGCTAGAAAAGGTCTCCCAAGGATAAGAGGATCTTTAGGCTCCTCACCATACTCCAGAACCACAAAATCAGTCGGTATCATGCAGTCTCCAACCTTGATTGGAACATCCTCTAGCACCCCTTCAGGTATCCTTGTCGAACGATCAGCTAGGATGAGAGATATCCTTGTTGGCTTGAAATCAGTCATACCGAGATTGACAGCCACTGAATAAGGCATGAGGTTAACACTTGAACCCAGATCACACAGCGATCTCTTGAATCTCTCTGTGAAGATAGAGCAATCCAAGACAAAGCTTCCTGGATCAGACAGCTTCTCTGTGATTCGGTTCTGAATCACTGCACTGACCTGCTCAGAAATCATCATCACTCCTTATTCATGACTGAGATTATTAGTCACCATTCGCTTCACATAACGTCTGATAACAGGAGTGATCTTTACAGCATCAACCAAGGGAATCTCAATCACAAGCTTTTCCATCAGGGCCTTGCATCGTGCTTCATCAAGCTCTTGCTTGGACTTCCTAGGGCTCCTTGGGTAAGGAACTTTAGGTTTGTAGGCCTTCTCCTCTGCAGATTTCGGATTCGGAGCATCAACAGCTTCGCTCTGCAATTGGTGACGCGCGACACTAGTAGTGTGGTCGCTCGACACCGGCTCTGCAATCTCAGGAACTTCTTCAGGGTTTTCCAAATCCACGACTTCAGGTGCAGGAGGCGTCTTTTTAGGCTCTGAACTCAGATTTTTACCACTCCTCAACGTGATAGCACTGCAGTGATGCCTCGGATTGGTGTCAGTCTTCCCAGGAAGAAAACCCTCTTGCCTTTTAACAGAACCTGCAGTTTGGGCTACCTGCGTATCGAGCTGCTTGACATGAGTGTTCAAAGCTTCGATTTTCCCATTCAGATCAAGGTAGAGAGCATCCATCTTTCCATTAAAGTCCACGGTGAGCTTCTGCTGACCTTCCAGAATTTGTTCCAGCATAGACTTCATCTCATTGTCAGGATTTTGAGGTTGAGATGAAGGAGTGCTGTAGTTTCTGGAAAAACTGTTGTTGGAAAAAGGCTTCTGGTACTGAGACTTAGGCGTGTAACCAGAGAAGTTCTGATTACTGTTGAAGGTACTCCTCTGATTATTCCCACTATAATTCCCACTGTAGCTTATGTTACCTTGCTGATTACCAAACCTCTGACCCTGAAATCCTGATCCACTGACAAAGTTGACATCTTCTTCCTCAGCTTCATCCTCAGGTTCGAAACTCTCCACCTCCTGTGCGAATCTGACAGACTTCTTACCCACTAAAAGGCTGTGCACAGAGTCAAGTTTAGCTTTCACCTCAGCGATCTGCGATCTATCCATGTTCCCAGCTTGCTTCTTTCGCTCAAGATCTGCATTCTTGGTGCTATTGCTGGATGCCAAATTTTCGATGAGCTCAACAGCTTCTTCTGGGTATCTGGTGTTGAAGTTACCATTGCTTGCTGCATCAAGTGCCATCTGATACCTCCAGTCGATACCTCTGAAAAAGATACCCAGCAACTGCACATCGCTGAAGCCATGATGGGGACAGTCTCGCTGGTACGATTTGAATCGCACCCAAGAAGCTTTGAACGCTTCAGTTGGTTCCTGAGAGAAAGTCGAGATTTTCGTCCTCAACTCCTCAGATCTAGCATCATCGAAAAAATTGTGCAGGAAAGCATTCTTGGTCTCTTCCCAAGTGGTGAGTGATCCTGGCTCCAACTGCTTCAACCCGTTAGCCGCTTCTCCAGCTAGAGAATAAGGAAACAGCTTGCAGAGGAAGAAATCGTTGGACACTCCATTGTATTTGATGCTGGTGACCAAGTCCTCAAACCTTTCGATGTGATCCATAGGGTGCTCATGAGAGTGGCCATGGAAAGGATGCTGACCTACAAGAGTGTAGTACACAGGCTTCAGCTTAAAATCGTTTCTTTGAAACGCAGGGGCGCGAATCGCAGAACGATTTTCATAGAACTGCTCAGGCCTGTTGTAGTCTCCAAGTGTTCGTCCACGACCAGCTGTAGGTAAAGGTTCCCTCACATTCCGATCTTCTGGAACGTTCCTCTGTTGTGGAACGATCACAGCATTCCCACGCGGTGCAGGTGGTGGATTCTGGTCAACAACATCCACTGGTAAAGGCGCTGGTGGAATGAGGTTGCCATCTCCATCAAGCCTTTCGCCTCTCGCATTGCACACATGAACCTCTTGGTCTCTCCAGATTCCATCATCATCACGAACAAGTCCATTGGCGTTTTCCATCATTGCCGGATCCCTTGCTTTCCTGTTCGTTATTCTAATTCAGCTAGCTCCTCGTTGCTCAAATTCACTAGCGGGATGTCCTTGTTGCTTCTGGTTCCACGGGTATGCATAAACCTCAAACACCAAAAACAAAAAGAGAAAACAAAATAAGTAAACTAGGTTATAAAAAGAAAGGTGTCGCGCGACACCACAAGTGGTGTCGCTCGACACTAGGTCGAAAAACTTAGTCGAAACTCAAAAACTAGGTTTAATGGCGAAATCAAGTCCCCGGCAACGGCGCCAAAACTTGATCTGCTTAAAGTTTAATCCCTAAGCTACTCTGCAAGAGCACAGATGTGCAGTTGTAGTATCTAGGGGTCGAACCACAGAGACTAGAAATCACTCAATGAACCTTGTGTAGATGGAGTTACGCTAAGCCGAAGTCTGCGAAACAAATAACAAAGCGACAGAAATAAATAAAGCAGCGATGAAAACAGTTGTAAATTCGATGTGATAAAGGATAGGTCTAGGGTGATTTTCAGGAGATCAATGGATGCAAATCAACTTAACAAGTCAGGGTTCAGTTATTAAGCACGGTTCTTGAACTCGAAACACAGAACTATAATTAACCAACTTCCGTTGTGAGAATTATCTAAGTTAAAATCCTAGAATTCCAAATTCCTTTGCAAATCCTACAGATTTAAACCAGCCTTAATTGCACAAGTTCGATATGTTCACAAAACTCCTAAACCAAATTCCTTTGCGAATAGTTACTTTGCTCAACTCAGGTTCTTTCCAGTTATTCAATTACACTTCCGTGTCAATCAAGCAACCTAAGATCTAAGTTCTAGGTGACAATCCAGAATTAGCTTTAAGAACAACCTAAGATGAAGAACTAACAGATATGAACCCTAACTAGCAAGTTAATCAAACATTCAAAGAAAACCCTAATTAAACCCTAAACCTAACAGGTGATCTACTCAGACATGGTTATTGAAACAACAAACATGATGAATAGAAAGCAATAGATTAAATCGAAATAGATAAAGGGGTTTGAAATCTTCTCTCTAAACGAACAGAGTACAGACTTGTCTCTCTCTCAAAAATCTCAGAGTATCTCTCTCTCAAAAATCTAAGGTGATCGTAAAAAGGGAATAAAAATCCTATATATATCTCTAAGACACGTCTTGGGCTTCCTTGAAAACGTTTGGGCCCAACTCCTTCTTCAAATAGGAAACAAAATCGCCTTTTCCTTATTTCTTTGACAAGTGTCGAGCGTCACTCTCCATGGTGTCGAGCGACACTAAGGCACAAAATCCATGCTTGACGAATTTGATCCTGAGTAAGCTCCAAAGTGCTCCAAAATCTCCAGTTAAGCTCCAAACTGATATGTTCATAATTTGCATCATTTAGGTTGCATAAATCATTCCAAATCATGTTTTATTTCATGCATTTTAGGTCCTTAGGGTTTGTTTTAGAACTTAGGAGATGCATTAGGTCCCAATGAGTCTTTGCATGTTTTGAGTGTCTATCAGGTGAATATGGAGCTGAAAAGATGAATCCAGGAGGTGGAATGGTGAGCAAAGCTTGAAAAAGTAGAAAAATTGGGTCTTGGGAGATTATCGGCCATTCTCGCTGGCCAGGAAGGTTTTACCGGCCATTTTCATGTACCGCAGGAAGCTTTACCGGCCATTTCCATGTACCGCGAACGAAGTGTATCGGCCAAAATCTCTGGGTTTGAACGAGTCTCAGAAATCGCCTGTCCGGGGAGCTTTCCGGTCCGATTCAGACGGCAGGTCCTTCATAGAAGTTGGAGAGCATTGGAGCACGGTCTCATAGCAAGTGGAATCGTGGAATTCGGACGCGTGAGCAGAGAGATAAGCTCGTCGGAAGGAACCCCTGTCTCGCAGGTATTCCGGACCGAGCAGATCAGTTTTGAAGGATGCGAAGGACGGTGCACTTCCAGGCCGATTCAGTTTCCGGGGCCTTCATGAGAATTAGAGACATTTGAGTCTTCTTTCCAGAACATCCGAGATCAGTCAATTCGGAGCTTTGAGAAGAAAGATACGGTCTCCGGAATGGACACATGTCTAGACGCCTCTCTCTGGTCGTGTAAATGCACTTCAAAGATGTGCCCTCCAGGAAACCTTACACTTCGCAAGAACTGAAACTTCCTTCATCAAAGTTGGAGATAAATCAGCCCTCTGTCTTCTGCAACCGGAATTACTCAATTCGGACAGGTCTCCAGGAAGTTACACTCTCCGGAATGCGAGATGGTCCAGACAGCCCAGGATGACTAAGTTAAACATGCCGCGATTTCAATGCCATGGTCCACACTTGGCCGTGACAACTTTTGTGCACCCTCGGCCAACGACACGATCTTCATGCCATGGTCTACACTTGACCGTGGCAAACACACACTTGGCTGAGAGGAACTTCTTGCATCCTTCGGCGATTGACACGGCCTAAATGCCACGGTCTGAGGCTTGACCGTGGCAACTTCTTGCAACCTTCGGCGATTGGCACGAGCTGAATGCCACGGTCTGGGACTTGACCGTGGCAAATGAACAAGTGGCTAGAGACAACTTCTACACAGCTTCGGTTTTTGACACGACTTCAATGCCACGGCCTGAGACTTGGCCGTGGCAAGCATAAACTTGGCTGGGAAGGATTTCACACGCATGCGAGTTTTGGCACGGTCTGAATGCCACGGTCTGGAGGCTTGACCGTGGCAACCTTTACACATCTTCGGCGTTTGACACGGTAGCTTGCCACGAGTTCCAGATGAAGCTTGATCAGACCGTGGCATCAAAATGAACCAAGAACACAAATGAAGTCTTTGACACGGTCAGGAATGCCACGGTCACACCAAGGACACACCAGACCGTGGCAAACCCTTCTTTGCCCATCAAGGCCGGGTCAGTACCCGGTTTGTTCCGGGTTGACCCGGTTCGCCCAAGCCTCCTTTATAAGGTTTTTAGAGCTAATCTGTAGAGAACACTTAATCTACTTTTAGTCTTCTTTCCCCTTTTGTGAAAACCTACTGAATACACTTTGTTTTAGAGAGTTTAAAATCGATTTGCAGTTTCTTTCCTTCTTGTTCATCATTTCTTATCATCAAAATCAACTTCTAATCATGATTAACAACACATCTTGCAAAGGATCTAGTGTGTTGATCATGATTAGTGAGTAGTTACCTTAATGAGGTTCTAGATGTGTAGGTTAGGGTGCTAAAGTGTTAGATTAGGAGTGCTTAGGGCTAGATTCATTGATTCATTTCTCTAAACAACTGTTCTCTATGCTAGATCCTTGATAATCACTTGAGATCTAGATTCTGGGAATTTCATGCACCAAAAGTGTTTGATGAAATTCCTGAAAGAGTTGTGTTAGAGGTTTAAGCAATTTTTCATCATGGGAATGATTTGTTAAATGCTTGAATGATCATTGAGAACTGTTTATTAATGCATATTGATTCATATTTCACAAATGGGAATTTGGTTTGAAAATGGATTAGTATAGGGGTTAATACCTTCATGAGAGGATTAACCTAGATTAGAGTTCTTAATCATTTGAATCATGTCTCATCATTGTCATTAGCATTTCTAGTTTAACACCAAAGCACCCTAACCAACTATCATGTCTAGAATCTCATGCCTCCATCATATCATATTCATATCATTTGTCATTGTCATTAGTCTTTAATCCTGTTATGTTTATAGTTGTCTCTAGATTAATCAAAACCCACTCTTGTTTGCTTGAATTAAGAACTTGATCATATAGCTTAGTGTCTAACACCACATCTGGATTGATAAACCTCTTTGTGCTACATTGACAAGGGGATTGATAGCCCTGAGACCCTAAAAAGTCTTGTCTATCACAAACGTACCTATGACCTGAAAAGACTCCAAAAGACTCAAAAGACACTAAAAAGACTCTATAAATAAGACTTATACCATGGTTAAAAACCATAAAAACCATGATATATCAATTTGCTGCAGGTGAAACCAAATTCAATGAAAAAATTACTGAATTTGTCGAACCAAGCTCTTGGAGCTTGCTTAAGGCCATAAATGGCTTTGTGCAGTTTACAAACATATCCTGTCTTATCTGGATCGATGTACCCTGGAGGCTGATGCATGTAAACTGTCTCTTTCAATTTACCATGTAGGAAAGAATTGGTTACATCAAGTTTCTTGATGTCCCATTTGTGAACCACTGCAGTGTGTAAAATGGTTCGAGCAGTCGCAGATTTGACTACAGGACTATAAGTGTCTAAGTAGTTGATTCCTTCTTCTTGTTCAAAACCTTTGGCAACTAAACGTGCTTTGATTTATCTAGAGTGCCATCAGCATGAATTTTTGTCCTAAAAACCCATTTGCAACCAAGAATATTCATAGATGGATCATAGGGAACAAGAGAGAACATTTTGGTGTCCTCAAAGGATTTCATTTCTGTACCCATTGCACCATTCCAGCAAGGGTGTTTTAAGCTGTAGAGACGGTTTTGGGCTCCGGTGGAGGAAAATTGACTGCAAACAGAAGGTACTGTTTGTTTGGTTTTATGATTCCTGACTTAGATCGAGTAACCATTTGATGAGTAAGAGCAGCAGAAGAAAGAGAATAAAGCTCTGCAGTGTCTGTCGTGGCAGATGATTGGAGATAGTTGTTACCAATAGAAGCAGGATCAAGGTCTGTCGTACACTCAGAACTATCTCCAACAGCAGTACTAGACACTACAGAAGGTGAGAGCGGAGGAAAGTTTTCCTCTGTAAACAATGGTGCTGGAGAAAGGTATAGGCGTTGCAGGTGTAGATGAGACAGCTGTAGGCAGAGGAGCTGGAGTTTCATAGACTGGTAAGTGAACTACTGTTGCAGGAGTTTCATTGATGAGCAAAGAGATGCATGATGAGGACTTTGGTGAACCAGGTGAAGGTTGGAGAGAGACAGGAGAATGTTGAGGAGTAGAGATAATACTGTTCTGAAAGTTCTTTTGCCAAGCACAAAGCAAATGTGTTGTGGTTTCTTTGTGCAAATGTGAATACAATGTGGCAAATGGAAACTCAGTTTCATCAAAGAGTACATGTCTGTTTATGTAGACACGACCTGTGGGAAGATAAAAACAACGATATCCCTTGTACTTCTCATTGTAGCCCAAAAAACACATGGTGATGACCTTGGATCAAGCTTGTTTGAAACATAAGGTCGAAATGTGGGATAGCAAACACAGCCAAACACCCTTAATGCTGTATAATCTGGTTTCTTACCAAACAAAGCTTCATAAGGACTTTTATGGTCGACAAGAGTTGAAGCAGGAAGAATATTACTCAGGAAACTTGCAGTAAAAAAAGGCTTCGACCCAATATTGTTGTGGTGTTTGCTTTGAAAAATCATAGACAAGCCAAGTTCTGTGATGTATGTATTTTGTTGAGGGGTATGTGGACAGGAGATGAGCTGTTTAATGACATAAGTGGCCAAGTGATCAAGAAATCGTTTGCTTGTGAACTCACCACCACCATCACACTGAAACATTTTGATTTTCAGACCAAACTGATTTTCAACATACGATTAAAACATCTTGAATATGGAGAAGAAATCTGATTTTAACTTATGAGGATAAAACCAGCAATATCTTGAGAAATTGTCGATAAAGATTACATAGTACTTGAACCCTTGAACAGAACAAACTGGAGAAGGACTCCAGAGATCACAATGAATCCTCTCAAGAGGTCTAGGAGCAGGAAATTCAGAAGAAGAAAAAAGGAAGTCTAGCACTAGCTGGCACGACTCACACAGTTTGTTGGTGTGTTTATTGATGATAGCTTTACTACGAGAGAGATATTGGAGAATATCTTGACTGGGATGCCCGAGCCTCCGGTGCCAAACATCATCACTGCAGCTTTGTTGTCTGGTGGAGTAGAAGGCAATGAAAGATGGATTCTCCAGGACATAGAGGTCCTCATGTATGCTTCCTTGAGTCAGGATTTGCTGTGTTTGCTTGTCCTTTACATAAACACCATTAGCATCAAAAGTGAAGGAGCAGAGATAATCTGCAGTAAGGTTAGAGACAGACAACAGGATTTTACAATATCAGAACATACAAGAACATCCTTGAGAGACAAAATACCTGACACAGTTTACTGTGTAACGGAACCGATATGAGTGATTGGTAAGAAATCCCCATTTCCTACAAGAACTGAGTCACAGCCATGATACTCAGGTGGCAGTCTGCAGATTCTGTGTGGAGTTGGTCACATGAGCAGAAGCTCCAGTGTCGGGAAACCACTCATTACCAGTGTAAGATGTATCATCAGAGACACACAAAGCAGACAATGCAGTTGAAGGTTCTTCACGCTGATAAGCAAGGTCAAACCTTTTAAAGCAATTTAGAGCAACATGA
This sequence comes from Eutrema salsugineum, assembly GCF_000478725.1. NCBI lineage: Eukaryota > Viridiplantae > Streptophyta > Magnoliopsida > Brassicales > Brassicaceae > Eutrema > Eutrema salsugineum. The sequence goes on from NW_006256877.1 coordinate 5,824,654, forward strand.
CCAAATTTACCAAAGATTGACACTGAGGACGAGTTCCAGGTGGAGGAGTTGCAGTTCCAGAGGTGATTTGCTGGTGAAAACCACAGCCTCTAGTAGAAAAGGAACCCCTTCCACGATTGCTGCTAAACCTGAAATTTTTGTTTCTGTGACCTCTGAAGCTTGAGAAATCAGTGAAGGCTGAGTCATTATCAGACATTGTGACGTTGAAGGCTAGATGTGGTAACACCAACATTTCACTGTTGTAGAGCTTGAGACGATCATCATAACCCTTTAGCCGTGGAACAACATCATCAAACAACATATCAGGGTTGAGATCCATGGAACCTTCAATATTAGTTTTGATAGGTTCATAATCTCGGCCAAGGCTATGGGGAGCTGCAAAAATCTTCATTTTTTTACCAACAGAAGCTAACTGATCACACAAGCCTTTAACTTCTTGCAAATAATCATCCATTGATCTCTAACTTAGACAGAGTTTGCAGGCGGCATTGAAGCTTAAAAAGATGAGAGGAAGACACACGGTTAAAGTGTTTAGCCAGAGTGAGCCATACCTCCTAAGACGTAGAGCAGTTGACAACAACACTCAAGATTCCTTCAGCAAAGGAGCCTCGAAGCCAAGATTTGACAACACTGTCCGTTCTAACCCAGGTGGAGTAGTCCTGATTTGGTGTAACTGTAGTGTTGCCGTTGATTCCAGGGATATCGATGGTGAGACTGGGAGCAGGAATCGAGCCATTGACGAAGCCGAGAAGACTTTGACCAGAGAGAAAATCCTCAAACTAAGACTTCCAGAGAATGTAGTTGTGTTCAGTGAGTGTAACTGTGATACAGTTACTGATGTTGAGAGCAGGAACCGTAAATGTCTCCATGGAAACACCTAAGGCTCTGATACCATGAAGACAAGAAAGAAACTGAACCAGAACACAAGGAAAATAAAAACTTTCATGTATTCATCTTAAGCTTAAAAACAGCTGATTACAATGATGTGCGTTATATAGCAAATGAAATAAACCCTAGAATCACAAAGAGACAAAAAACAAAAATACCAGCTAAAAACAATTTTCACTGACCAATTCAAACTTGTTCTTCAGGATTACACCAGCTGTATTGTACGGTTTTCCATTCTTTAACACTCTGCTTTTTCCAGAGATAATTGTTGCAGGATTTTGTTTTTGTGTGGGCCGATTTTGCATCTGTTGTCCCAAATCATCATCTTTAGCAATTTCATAAATGAGCTCTGTTCTGTCGAGACCCATCTTCATTTCCTCAGTTTTTATATCCTTTACACCAATGACATTTTTGTTATTCTCAGGTACATCCATTTCCATTTTTCCAGAGAAGTCTTTCTGGTTTGATGAATTTTATTTTAAGTATTATTTTCTTAAAATCGAAATAACTTCGAGAAACTTTACCATAGAGAACAAACGATTACAGTGTTTGGCCAGGAATCCAAACAGTCAGGACTACGAATTGAACTCCAGTTTCACTCTCAACCTCCGGCTTTGCTCTCAAGAGAGGAGAGGTGCGTATCATAACCACACTGCTGACAGCTCCCTCCAACAAAAATGATGGTCTGAGATAAGAATAAAAAATATAGCACTTTGTAAATTACAAATTTTGCAGTAAAAACCTTCATTGCATTTCTTCAAATATATAACAAATCCAGAAAAAAACAAAAAACCAGAATACTATTTACATTTTTTTCTTACGAAATCGGTAAGGCTATTATATATATATATATATATATATATATATATATATATATATATCAGTATGACTATGAGGTCTGTTAAAGATAAATAATTTATGAGACATGTTAAAGACAAATAACCGTATTAGTATGATTTTAAATAGTTTACTTAACATCTTTTGATATTATAAAAAATATCAAGCAAAATATAAGCAAAATGTAACTAAAAAATAAATAAAAAATATAAAACAAGCAAAACATAGATATTATTAGAGCTGTCAATTAGGTCATCCACGTCCGTCCACAGTGTCCATTTAATTTAACGGATATAATTGGACTGGTACTAAAGGACATCGGGCCAAAAAATGTCCATGTTCAAATTGGACCATGTCCAGATGGTCTTTCCGCAGGCCGCCCATATTATTCGGTTGACTTTTTATTTGATATGTTGACTTTTGTTTCTCTTACTATATAGATCAAATCTTTTAATTTTCTGAATGTTTATTTGATATTTTGACTACTACAGAATGATAATTCTATGTTTTTCTTAATTTACATGTTGAGGGGTTTTATTATTAAAAAAAAAAGAATTAAGAATCTAAAATGTTGAATCTACTAAGTACTTTTAATATAAAGTAACAAATCAAAACTACAAGTAATTTTAACATAATAAATCATTAGTATCCACAAACTACTAAGTATTTTTAACATAACAAATCATTAGTGCTCACAAACTACTAAGTTATTTGAGAAAATCCATCACACTATGCTTCTCCTTCTTCCTCGTCAACAAACTCGATCTCATCACCTATAAAACTGAAGAAGAATTTAGTAAGAACTCATCACCTAAAATATGAAAAAATTGTGTAATTCTTACCAATTTCTTCAAAGCCACGAAACCAGTTCCTTGCACATATCAAGGCTTGAACATTTCTAGGTAGAAGGCAACTTCTGTACTTGTTGTTGAGGACTCGACTTCCTATGCTAAACGTTGATTCAGACACCACTGTTGTGATCGGAATGCTTAGCACAGCACAAGCCATACTTGACAACTCCATAAAGCGACTTGCATTGTCTTTTCAATAGTCCGAGACATTCATACTTCTAAAAGAAACTGGATCCAACACTGGCTCATCCAAGTATGTGTCTAATGGTGACTTTCCACTACCACCAGTCTTTTGAGAAAAGTATGAATAAAAACCCTGAAATATGATCAATACAAAAACTAGATATGATCACCTCATATTTCCAAGAACCAGAGCTACTATACAGAGATTAAGAATTAAAATGAGACTAAAAAAGTTATAGAAAACACTTACATCATATCCTGATGGAATATCTCGTGAAGTATGTGAAGTGGTGGTAGTAATGTTGCTTGTGTTTCTCTTGTAAGCTCCAAAAAGCTTAACCATTTTTCTGCGCACATGAGCCAACTTCGACTGAGTAGTGGCTGGATCCAAAGTGTTGTAGCAATATTTTAGAAATGCAAACTTCAGTTTCGGATCAAGTACAGCAGCTATTGCAAGTATATCGCTGAATTCTTCCCAATATTTATCAAATTTCTCCTTCATAGCAATCACCTTTTCATGAATATCAAAGTCATCAGAGTCTTCATGATCTATCAACCACATTTTTATACTCCAGACTTGCAGAAAATACAAGTTTGCTGTGGGATATGATGAACCCGAAATCAACTTTGTTATTTCAGCAAACGGTTTCAAGAACTTACATATCATATCTCCTCTTTCCCACTCCACATCTGATGGAAAACACTGGTAACTCTTCTCTACTTCTGCCAGATTACTCAAGACATCTTTAAACTTCAATGCTCTCTCTAGCATCAAATATGTATTTCCAACGAGTTGAGACATCTAAAACTAGACCCGCAGCCTCATGGCATCCAACTGTTTCCATACAGTTTTGGAACATGTTTTCCCTAGACTCTGACTTCACAAACTTAACGCTCTCTCTGATTTTCTCCAAAGCTCCACTTATCAAATCTAATCCATCTTGCACAATTAAATTCAAGATATGTGCTGAGCATCTAACATGAAGATACTGTCTTTCATTTCTTTTCCTCCTCCTCACACTGGTATTTCCATAGCAATGAAGCTTATTGAATTTTCTGAAAGATTGGGGGTTAGAGAGAAAGCACCTTCTTCTCTAACCCCCAATCTTTCAGCAATTCAATAAGCTTCATTGCTATAGCAATACCAGTGTGAGGAGGAGGAAAAAAAAATGAAAGACAGTATCTTCGTTTTCAGAACCCAATCTACGTCGATATAGTGTGCTGTGAGATAGATATAACCTTCAATAGTGATAGCTCGCCATAAATCAGTTGTCAAACAAACCCTTCCCGGAATGTTAGTCAAAATTTCCTTGAGCTTCTTTTTTTTCCTTCTCAAAAATCTTGAAGACATCTGCTGCTGCTGTATTTTTACTCCAGAACTCAATATCAGGATTAGCATAAGCAAAAGCCTCTCTAATCTTTTCATACTCAACAAAAGAGTACGTGAGATTATGTTGAATCAAAGCCACTGCAATCATCTCTCTAAACACCATCATATCTAGCTTTCTTACAATAGTTCTAGGAGTGCTTCCAGGAGTCTTAGAAGAACTTCTCATATGACGAGTCAAGGTCTTAGAATAATATCATATTATTCTCATATGCATTAGACCTAAGGTCCACGATTTTTTTCTCTTTTTGCAGGAATCTCAGCATCTTTTACTTTAATGATCATTACTGTGGTCAGCTAATTCTGAGAGAAAATAATGCGAGAAAAGTGATTGGAATGGAGAAAACTTTGAAGCGGTTTTAATGTTAAAAAGATATAGTTATGCAAGAGCCAGGAAAATGTTCATTTGCGCATGTTCTCGGGAAAGGAGGATTGGGAACTGTCTATAAAGGGAAGTTGCCTAAAGGAAACCAAGATGTTGCTGTGAAGATCTTGAAAGAGTCAAAGGGGAATGGAGAAGAGTTCATTAACGAGAGGTAGCTAGCATGAGTAGAACATCTCATGCTAATATTGTTTCTGTGCTTGGATTTTGTTATGAAGGAAACAAGAGAGCCATAATCTACGAGTTCATGCCAAATGGATCTCTTGACAAGTTTATTTCCAAGAGTATGTCAGCAAAGATGGATTGGGAAATGTTATATGACATTGCGTTAGGTGTCTCTTGTGGCCTAGAGTATTTGCACAATCGTTGTGTATCAATGATTGTGCATTTTGAAATAGCCACAAACATTCTTATGGACAAAGATCTTTGTCCCAAGATTTCAGATTTCAGGCTTGATAAGCTCTACTACAATAAAGAGAGTATTATGTCAATGCTAGATGCGAGAGGAACCTTTAGATACATTGCCCCTGAAGTTTTTTCTCAAAATTTTGGTGGAGTTTTGCATATATATATAGTCAAATGTGTAGAGTTATGGAATGGTAATTTTTGAGATGATTGGAGCAGGAAATGGAGAAAAGTTTCAATAATTTTGGATCCAACAATTGCTCAATATACTTTCCAGATTGGATCTATACAGATTTTGAGAAGGGAGAAATCATGAAGATTTTCGAAGATCAGATAACCGAAGAAGAGAAAATGGCGAAGAAAATCATATTGGTTGATCCATCTGATCGTCCATCAATGATCAAAGTCATTGCAATTTTAGAGGGGAGTCCTGAGGCTCTGCATATTCCACCCAAACCTCTTTGTTTTGTTTACCCACAGCAACAGTTCCAGAAATTCTTGAAACTTTAAGCTTCTCAAAACCAAGTCAGTTTGAAAGATCCTCCTAAACTAAACTTGTTAATATCATGAGGTAGCCGAGATGAAAGTATATATATTCTATTAAAACAGAAATACTTTTTGTGTCCAAATATGATTTCCTTCATTTTAGGTTATTCTGTTTTTGGATAACTAATATTTCTATTGCCAACCAAGTTAATTTAATATAATTTTAATTAAAATTGTATTTTAATTATACTTAAAAATAATTCTGAAAATTTTAATTTTAATTTAAATTGGTTTTTGATGTCAATAAATATAGATTAGATTGTTTATTAAAAATCACAAAATTAGTTGTTATTATATAAATATATATATATATATATATCTTTACAAAAACAATAAATAGGACATTAGTTTTGGTTTAATTTAAATATTCAAATTTAAATATTTTATAATAACGGATGATAAACGATATGTTACTGTAATATAAACATGTGAGTTAGAATTATGTTTTCATAATCATTATGGTTTTTTTCAGACTAATAGAACAGACGAGTTAGATTTATGTTTTTACAATTGTGGTCATATTTAATACAAAGAAACAAAATTTAAATAACAAATTAAATCTAAAAGTAGAATAAATTGTTGTTATTTATTAGAAAAATTATATCTATAAAAATCATAAATTACATTTCAAAATTCGATTAAAAAAAATAATTTTTGTGCGGGAGCACAGAATAGAATCTTGTGTGGGGTATTAAAATTCCAAGATGTGTAAAATTGTAACATAATGATAACCATTGTTACACAAACATACATTATTAAGCATGAATGAAAGCAGTTACTGTATAACCGGAGCCTCTAACTCTGGTGGTAAAGGATTCTCTGCTGAGGTACTCGCCATCACGAGTTCGAGCCCCAGCCACTGCGGAATTCACATACGGGCTGCAGCGTCCAAGGAGTCGACACGTGGAGTGCCATTTAGCCGCCTACGTGACTAGTCTGGACCCACCTCGGTGGGGTCAGGACACCTGAGTTATCAAATAAAAAGAAGCAAATACTGTATTATAGACCACAATATTATATATAACTAGAGTTGAATCTGTGCTTCGCGCAGACTTGTTATATATATATATATATATATATATATATATATATATTTTATCTATTTTTGTTACATGCTATTTTTTAGAAAATAATTTGTTTGTTAATTTTCTACTCTTAGTTTCATAGTTAGCTTATGGTTATATATATACTGTGTTATCATACCTATGTTTTGTCATTTTTTTTATTAGTGTTTATATATTAACAACAGATTTTTTTAAAAATATGTTAACTTATGTTTATTTGTTTTGTTTCTTTTCTTGTATTTTTATGTGTTGTTTGTTATTACTAATTTTAATGACAATTTATATTTATTTCAATTTTATACCATTTAAGTCTCTCATATAAAGGTATATCAATATTACTGAAAAATAACAAATAAGAATAATAAAACTAGAATACAATTTTTAAAGAATAAATAAAATATCAAGATATGAAAAATTGAAAGAAAAAAAAATTGAAAAAAAAATATAAAATAAGATATATGTCAATAATTTTGAAGGGGTATCGTTGGAAAGATGGATTGAATGAAATATATATAATAAGAAAATATGAAAATGATAAATTGAGAAAATTCAAATTGTTGTTAGTCAAGATTTTGATTAAAAATTCAAAAAGATAACAGATAAAAGAGGTTACTAAAATCATAAAAAAATGAAAAATGTGTATTGTCAAAGTTAAAAATTATCTCTAGATCAAAATTTAGATGAAGGAACTTAAAATTTCGATAAAGAAACTAGAAAAAAAAACAACGAATATAAAAGATTACTAGAGTTCTCAAACAAAAAAATTATTAAAACCTGTGCGTAGCACGAATTTCCTCATTTGGTGCTGCCACCTCAGCTGAAACATAGCAAATTATTATTGGCAGCACCAGAATCTCTATATATTAAAGATATTTTAGTGAATAATTTTATCTATACATTAAAAAAATAACATTAAATAATAATTACAAAATTCTGTTTTAACAAAAATGAAAATCTATATCCACTATATTATTTTTAAGTTTTTAAAAAAAATATTTTTATTGACATATGTGGTAAATTATATATTATAAAGTGAAAGCTGATATGTTTTATATTTAATAATTAATGATATAAATATCAAACATTATTAATAATTATAATAATTAATGATATAAACACTGTCAAACCAGCGAAACACTAGGTCAAAGTGTTTCTAATATTAATTTTTGAATATATATCAAATAAAAATGCAGTAATAAAGAAATGAGTATTTTAAAGTGAGCATGTTCATTTTGCATCGTATACTTAACATAAACTAGATAATTATACAAAAACGTAAGTTTAAATAATCAAGTAACAATATATTTTCTTATTTCTCTTTCTTAACGGTTGAACATATAAAAAAAAACCGCACAACATTATCTTAAAATTCAATTTTAATAAAAAGAATTCAAATATAGGTAAAATTTTTATATTCCATAAAATCTAATTTTAAATAAATTAAAAATATATTTTACACTGATTTTGATAAATAGGCTTTACATGAAACAAAAGAGCAAATTGTGCAACAAAAACTTTAAAACGATTTTTTATATAATTATTATAATATGAATAACACAACCATACACTAATATGTATATATTAAAAACATATAAAAAATCTAAATTACATAACTGAGTATAAACAGTAAACCCAAGAAAATGTTCACGTGAAAACGGACCATAAATAAAAGAGAATTGAACAATAAATTAAATAAAAAAAAAACTAAAAATATTTGGGATACAAGCAAGATAAAGATATCTAGGGATAAGGCTTTACGGGCATATTGATGTGAGAGGAAGTAAAAAAAATAGTTAAAAAGAATGGAACGAAGATGTAATCTGGTTCCTAAAAAATATAATCAGTTTAGATAAAAATAAAAAAAAGTAACGTGAAAGTAAAATGTATCCGAATTTTTAACGTTGATAATGATATGTCCAATTAGAAAAAGATAAGCCGTAAAGATATGTGAAACCTCATAACCTGATGGTGAGAGATAACAAAAAAAAAAGAGAAAATATTCCATACACAATTATGTTCAAACTTCTAATTACGACTTCAAGAAAAACAAAATGTCAAAAAGTAAATAAAATGTTATTTCAATACACTTTCAAATTTGTATAATAACATAATATAATCAGTAACTAACAATTTTTATAGGAAAAATAACATATAACTAATTAAAAAGTAGCCAGTATTATAACAGCTCAAAAAATAGTTAATAAAAAGTATATAAACCAGATTATTTTACATACAGTCAAATTTTTATAATTATAACCCACTCGTAATATAGGTCAAATTCTAGTATTAAAATAAAAACATACAAATTATTGACCGAATGCTAAGGTAAATACGCCGTCGGTGGCGAGCTTGTTATCTAAGTTATCTAGAGGCATAAACTTGGTGAAATTGCATAACTATTTCGTTTGATCAAATTTATAAAGCTAAGTAATTGAAAACCTTGAGCAACTTCTTATTACACAACACGAAAATAGGAAAGAGACGACACAAGTGTAAAAGAGCCTCACGCTTTTGGATCAACTTTCAAATTGTTTCTTCTATTGTTTGTGTTTTAACTTCCACAAGAGAGGCACTCCTCACGGTTTGTCAAAGAGCAGACCATCTGTGCTATCTTCGTCTCATTGTCTTCTTCGTCTTTTGTTCCTTCTCCGTCTTCCGTTACATTAGGCTTCTCCTGCATCACAGGCAAATGTCAACTTCGCTGCCTACAGAATCACACAGTGACACAAAAGTGTTGTTTACCTTTAGCATTGCAGTGTCTACTGTGAACTTGATTGCATCTGCTGCAGCACGTGATCGCAGGTAGTACATTCCAGTTTTCAAACCCTTAATATTCATAACAATGACAATTATGAGGAAATGAGTTTCATGAAGCGATGCAAATTCGTGAACATTCCTACTAAGTGTAGATGTGATACAACCATATTTTGACCATTTTGAGCGTTAAGTAAATATATTTAAGATGAGTTGTTACCTTTTTCCAAGTGTGGAAGTGTAAGGAAGTGAGTTTTGCAAAGTTGGGTTTGTCCATGTGTATATTCAAACTTTGGCTTTGATCAATAAAGCATCCACGATCAACGGCCATGTCTACCACTGTTCTCTGCTTAATCTCCCAGACAGTCCTGAGTCATTTTGCACAAGGGCACACAGGTTAAAGAAAATGAACACAGAGTAATCAGAGCATAAAAGAACAAGGAAATTAAAATACCTGTAAATCGCTTTCAAGTCGTCGGGTATCTCTGGAACATTTACAACAGAACCATTCTCATATATTATCTTGTTTTTCAGCGTAGGAGACCACAGTCCCATATCAGTCAAGTCGTGAAGAAGATGCTTGTTCACTACTACGAATTCACCGCTGAAAATACAACGAAGACTAATGGTTAAGCCTCTGGAGAAAACAGAAATATAACTTTGTGGATCAATATAATTCGCTTGAAGAACATACCTCAAGACTCTACGACTATAGATGTTTGAGGTATACGGTTCAAAACATTCATTATTCCCAAGAATCTGGCTTGTTGAAGCAGTTGGCATTGGTGCCACTAGAAGAGAATTTCTGATTCCATTCTTTGAAATCATATCCCTGAGAGCAGCCCAGTCCCAGCGGTCCGAAGGAATTACATTCCACATATCAGGTTGAAGAATTCCCTAACCAGAATACCAAGCTATTAGGAACATGATTTTATTAGTGTTGTACAAATGTAGAAAGAATCGATGGTTTTGATGCATACCTTACTCACAGGGCTACCTTGGTATGTCTCATATGGACCTTCCTTACTAGCAATCTCTGAAGATGATTTAAGTGCATGGTAGTATATGGTTTCAAATATGTCTTTGTTCAGCTGTTGAGCCTGAGATGCATTCCAAATAATTTTTTTTTTCAGAAAAGAGAACGAAACTACATTAAAAAGTTGATTAGCTTATGCCAAACAAGTTTACCTCGGGGGAATCAAATGGCATTCCAAGAAGGATAAATGCATCTGCCAGACCTTGTACGCCAATACCAATAGGCCTATGACGCATGTTTGAAGTTTTGGCGGTCTCCACTGGATAGTGATTCACATTTATTATCTTGTTGAGATTAACAGTAACGGTTGCAGTCACCTGACAAAACAAAATAGTTTTTATTTTTTAAGTGGTCAACATAAAATTCCACAACATGGAAACTTATCAAAATGAGACAAGGAGTTACGCGCTGACCTCTGCTAACTTGTCAAAATCAAAATAACGATTCTTTGAGCCCAAACTGCCTACAATTTTAGATGGATGCGAGTCCAAGGGGACATCCTGTTGTGAGATGTAAGAATGGTCAAGAGTTATGCACCAAGTGACAACGCAAAATCAAATACTGAAACACCTTTTTCGAACTCACCTTCTCCCTTACGAATCGGGGTAAAGCAATAGATGCTAGATTGCACACAGCAGTTTCTGTTGGACTGGTGTATTGGATGATTTCAGTGCATAAATTGGAAGACTTTATGGTCCCCAGATTTTGCTGATTACTTTTCCTGTTACAAGAATCCTACAGCAGAGTCTCACCAGAGTGAGAACCTGACATTATATAATTAGACCGAGTGGCTACAGAATTACGACTGTTTCTTACCTTGAAAAGCATGTATGGAGTCCCCGTTTCTACTTGGGATGTCAAGATTTCGTACCAGAGCTGCTGTGCCTGGACAACCTTCTTAGCCTTACCCTACAGATCAAATCAAACAGAGCTGGTTCACATCCATAGAAAAAGGAGGACAGCAAGTATTACGAATAGCAAGAGTTTGAATTCTGAATGTAGTAGACGAAATCACTCACCTCGTTCTCATACCGAATGTACAATCTCTCAAATTCTGCACCCCAACAATCTGCCAAACCTTGAGCTTCATTAGGACAAAACAGTGACCACTGCCCATCACTCTGGACCCTCTCCATGAAAAGATCTGGTATCCAAAGACCATAAAACAAGTCTCTAGCCCTGTGTTCTTCCTGAAACAGAAAAAAAAAACATTGTAATGTGAGAGTATTAAACAAACCCCAGATTATATTGTAGGGGAAATTGAGTGATATCGAGACTGTACCTTCCCATGATTCTTCCGGAGTTCCAGAAACTCAAAAATGTCAGCATGCCATGGCTCCAGATATACAGCAAAGGCTCCTTCACCAATTGCAAAGAAAAATAGACATAATAAATATCGAACTAAAACCATTTCAGAAACAATCATAATACTAGTAGCGATTTATACCCTTTCTCTTGCCTCCTCCTTGATCGACATAGCGAGCAGTATCATTGAATACACGTAGCATTGGAACAATACCATTAGATGTTCCATTTGTGCCACGAATGTAACTTCCAGTGGCACGGATGTTGTGAACTGAAACACCAATACCCCCAGCTGATTTGCTGATAACAGCACACTCTTTCAATGTATCATATATTCCTTCAATGCTATCATCCTTCATGCAGATCAGAAAGCAGCTGCTTAGCTGCAAATTCAACCATTTTTAAACAGCACATCAATAAAACAGATGTAGATACAGATATGGGTTCAGGTTAAACAGAGAGTAGGAGGTGCAGTACTTGTGCTCTTGGAGTTCCCGAGTTGAAGAGAGTAGGAGATGCATGAGTGAACCATCGCTGAGACATTAAATGGTAAGTTTGTATTGCGGAGTCAATATCTTCCTTGTGAATGCCAACAGAAACCCTCATCAGCATGTGCTGAGGCCTTTCAACCACTTTGCCTTGGACTTTTAAGAGGTATGATCTCTCAAGAGTTTTGAATCCAAAGTAGTCATACTCGAAATCGCGATCATAGATGATTTCACTGTCCAGGCGAGTAGCATTCTGAAATAACCACACAATTCAACAAGAGATGAGTAAATTCAAAGCGAAAAAGATCCTCCTAGAATAAAGAGATTTGAGTGTCTAACACAAGCTTATACCTTCATAATTATCTCAAATACATCATCAGCAATTAGAGGAGCCTCAAGTCCAGATCTCTCATTGACATGTCTGTACATGTCTTTAACCCTGAAGATCCATCGAAGTCAACTCATGTAAATACGTAACCAGTGATATGACCAAGAGAAAGACAACAAAAAATATAGATCAAAGCAACACTCACGTCTCAGAAAACGATTTCTTAGTATTTTTGTGAAGATTAGAGACAGCAATCCTTGCAGCCAACTGAAATATATAAACATTGAAAAATACGTTAATTCTCAAACTAATTCAAACCAAAAACCATCAAAAGTTTAAGCATCGGAATTGAGAAGTCAGTTGATGAAGAAATCGATTGCATTTCCCTATGCGTAAATATCAATCAGGCCAGGCAACAAAAACCATCAGTAAGATGCAATCCCGGGTAATTCAACATGGGGACTCTTCGATTCTCGGCATATAAACCCTAAACCCGAGACTAATAAATCAAATTGAGAAACCCAGCGAAAATCGGGGTTTAAGAGAAAGGAACTCACGGAGGCGTAATCAGGATGGTTTGCGGTCAAAGCAGCAGCAGTCTCGGCGGCTAACTCGTCGAGTTGAGTCGTGGTGACGCCTTTGTAGACACCGGCACAGACTTTCTGAGCGACGAGGACAGGGTCACAGTGTTCGATGCTAAGCCCATAGCTAAGCTTCTTAAGCCGCGCAGTGATTTTGTCGAAGTGAACAGTTTCCTGCCTTCCGTCACGCTTCACGACGTACATTTTCTCCGTCAGGAATTGTGTCGAACAGTTGGTGGGGTGTTTGAGACTGATGATAAGAAGAGAGGGTCACAGTCACACACGATGTTAAATAGATTCTAATTTTGACTTTTTCTTTTTTCCACCGCGCGCGAAAGTTTTGGATTTTCCCGCCAGTTTTGAACATAGGGCTTGTAATTAATTTTGCAAATTAGAAGCGAATCAAAAAAACAAAAAACATTAAATAGGTGGATACGTGATAGTGATAGAGATAGCTTTCGTACTTAATTTTTTCTTTTTTTTCTAAATTAGAAATAAAATTGTTTAATCACACACAAAAAAAATATATGATAAATATATGATAATAGTTGATGAAAAGTATCATATATTTTTGTCTTTATCATAAAATATGCCTTGATTGGTATAGCTGATGCTTAAGCAGCATAAGCAATATGATGTTGAAACTGTATATTCTTATTTGTGTATATATTTTAAATAATTGGCAGAGTTATGAGTAATTAAATTTAAAATTTTAAAGAAATATTAAATATATTTAATTATTTATATATGGTATATTATATTTATAATGTAAATTTTTAAATTTTTTAAATTTTTATTATATTTATTAAATTGTCACTTAATAATAATAATTTAAAAATAGAAAATGGTAAATATTAGTGTTAAAAATATAAAATTTATATTTTAATATAAACATAACTTTTTGATATTATTTAATAAAATAAATTAATTATATAAAATTATTTTAAATTATTGAAATAGTTTAAAGCATAATGCTTTAGAAAAGCTCTATCTGAGAGTATAAAGGGATGAGCATTTAGAAGAGCATTTACATCTTCTAGTTGCTCTCCTAAATGTTCTATCAACAAAAGTTGATTGGCTTATTATGAAGTATTATGCTCATGATTATGTACTACCAATCAAGCTCGTAGTAAGTACTAGCTAGTAATAAAATAAAACTTGGAAGTCATTGTGGACCACCAAAAAGTAAGTGATCTAAAAATGAATGAATCGAATCCAAGATGGCTAAGTTAACAAAACTCTATACAACCAGCTTACCCAACAGAGATGGGTGTATTTCTTTTGCGGCTCTCAAAAGTTATATATATACAGGTCTGGTTGATGCAAACACGCGAAATCATTGGTGTTAATGTGCATAAAGAGTAAAGAACGAAGATTATTTTATGTTGTTTAGCTTTTTACAGAACAATGTGAATTTGGTTTCGAACAGCCTAAGTTTGAAAGAGGTGGGTTTTGTTTCGAGTAGCCAATATCTTAATGAAGCAAGGAAGTTATTATATGTTTCTTGATAAAATGTTGCAACAAGATAAGGATTCATAGCCTTTACACCAAAATTATTGTACTAGTAACAAGACTCACATATAAACATATTTTACATGTTCTATGGGATCCTGATGAGTGATAACTGAAGAAGTAATGTTCCCTACTTCATATGGTATAGTCGATATATTACCTCGCAAATTTTAAAAATTTCGTAGTAAATTCCTGATATCTGGCATTTGGTAAATTTCAGATATTAAAATTAAATTTGATTTTGAATTAATTTGCCAAACGACAACAAGTTGAAGAGAAATTACAAAATAGTAATCATGTGGCAACAAAGAATTTCAGAAAGATTGTATCAAAGCATCTCCATTCATAGGTATCTCAGTTCCAAAATGAGTTTCTGCATAAAAAGATCAATTAACCCCAATTTGCAACTACGTGTCATTTTTTTATTGGTTCTTATGTGATGATATGTAAAAAAACTTAAAACAAACTGGTCTAAATTATTATGGTTTAATGCTTAATTCTGTAATCAATCAAACTATTTTTAAAATTATATAAAACCAAAATTTAGAAAAAAATTAACAAAAACATTTTTTTTTTAAAAAAAACAAAAAAATAGAATTCAAATCTCTTAGGGAATGGTGTGAATCACCTAGTGGTGTGTAAAGCCCATCGACCATTTTTAAAAATTAAATCTAGGTTGGTGTTCTTGATAATTATGATATATAAGTTAGTGTTTACCATTTCTTATATTTCTAAATTTAGAAAAAAATCTAACAAAAAATGTTTTTAAAAAAACAAAAAATAATCGATTAAAAAGTAATAGACTGTCATTTAATTTTTTTTTTTAAAAAATATCCAATAAAAAGGTAAGAAAAAAAAGAATCTATATATCTAATAAATAGAATATCGTAAAAAAGGAAATCATCTCTAACTAATAAAAATATCTCTAATTATTATAATAGATAGATTAGTGTTTACAATTTCTTATGTTTATAGGATTTTCGATTTCTTATGATTTATTAAAATCAGCCACTTTTCTTTAATTCTCTCATGACTTTCAAAATTGTCTAACATATTCCTACTTCTTCGTTCTAACTAAAAACTCATGGAGTCATCAGACAAACATATACTAATGTTTTTCTAAACAAGTATTAAATAAGAAATAATTTAAATCATATCAGTCTAAATTATTATGGTTTAATACTTCACTTTATTGTAAATACCGTTTTTCAAATTTAATAAAACCGATATTTAGGCAAATCTAACGAAAAAAATAAAATGAGTCAATAGAATGTCTAATGAAATGATGGTATTTGTGATGTCTAAAATACATAAAACAGTAATCAAATTTGAATAATTCCGTATGGTACTTAAAAAAACTATGTCTAAAATACATAGAACAATAATCAAAAGAATTTAAAACTATTTAAACTAAATTATTTGGATATTAATATGTTTTTATTTAATTTTTTATATTGTTTTCATGATTATGTTTTCAAACATTAAAATGTAAGAAAATCTAACAAACAAATATACTCAACAAAAGAGAATAAAAAAAATAAATGAATCCAAACTACTAGTAGATTTTCAAACAACCAAATGGAAAATTATATCAGTCCGTGCAAGGCACGTCAATCAATGGAATGTCTAATGAAATGATGATATTTGTGATGTCTAAAATACATAAAACAGTAATCAAATTCGAATAATTTCGTACGGTACTTAAAAAAACTATGTCTAAAATACATAGAACAATGATCAAAAGATTTTAAAATTATTTAAACTAAATTATTCGGATATTAATATGTTTTTATTTAATTTTTGATATTGTTTTCATGATCATGTTTTCAAACATTAAAATGTAAGAAAATCTAACAAACAAATATACTCAACAATAGAGAATAAAAAAAAAACAAATGAATCCAAACTACTAATAGATTTCCAAACAACCAAATGAAAAATTATATCACTCCGTGCAAGGCGCGTCAATCAATGGAATGTCTAATGAAATGATGGTATTTGTGATGTCTAAAATACATAAAACAGTAATCAAATTTGAATAAGTTCGTAGGGTACTTAAAAACTATGTCTAAAATATATAGAACAATGATAAAAAAAAATTAAAACTATTTAAACTAAATTATTTGGATACTAATATGTTTTTATTTACTTTTTTTAGTTTTCATGATCATCTTTTTAAACATTAAAATGCAAGAAAATCTAACAAACAAATATACCCAACAATAGAGAATAAAAAAAATTAATTCAAACTACTAGTAGATTTCCAAACAACCAAATGGAAAATTATATCAGCTCGTGCAAGGCGCGTCAATCAATGGAATGTCTAATGAAATGATGGTATTTGTGATTTCTAAAATACATAAAACAGTAATCAAATTCGAATAATTTCGTACGGTACTTAAAAAAACTATGTCTAAAATACATAGAACAATGATCAAATGATTTTAAAATTATTTAAACTTAATTATTCGGATATTAATATGTTTTTATTTAATTTTTTATATTATTTTCATGATCATGTTTTCAAACATTAAAATGTAAGAAAATTTAACAAACAAATATACTCAACAATAGAGAATAAAAAAAAAACAAATGAATCCAAACTACTAGTAGATTTCCAAACAACCAAATGGAAAATTATATCACTCCGTGCAAGGCGCGTCAATTAATGGAATGTCTAATGAATAATGATATTTGTGATGTCTAAAATACATAAAACAGTAATCAAATTTGAATAAGTTCGTAGGGTACTTAAAAACTATGTCTAAAATACATAGAACAATGATCAAAAAAATTTAAAACTATTTAAACTAAATTATTTGGATACTAATATGTTTTTATTTACTTTTTTACATTGTTTTCATGATCATGTTTTCAAACATTAAAATGCAAGAAAATCTAACAAACAAATATACTCAACAATAGAGAATAAAAAAAAATTAATTCAAACTACTAGTAGATTTCCAAACAACCAAATGAAAAATTATATCAGCTCGTGCAAGGCGCGTCAATCAATGGAATGTCTAATGAAATGATGGTATTTGTGATTTCTAAAATACATAAAACAGTAATCAAATTCGAATAATTTTGTATGGTACTTAAACAAAATATGTCTAAAATACATAGAACAATGATCAAAAAAATTTAAAACTATTTAAACTAAATTATTTGGATATTAATATGTTTTTATTTACTTTTTTATATTGTTTTCATGATCATGTTTTCAAACATTAAAATGCAAAAAAATCTAACAAACAAATATACTCAACAATAGAGAATAAAAAAAACAAATGAATCCAAACTACTAGTATATTTCCAAACAACCAAATGGAAAATTATATCAGTCCGTGTAAGGCGTGTCAATCAATGGAATGTCTAATGAAATGATGGTATTTGTGATGTATAAAATACATAAAATAGTAATAAATTTTGAATAAGTTAGTACGGTACTTAAAAACTATATCTAAAATACATAGAACAATGATAAAAAAAATTTAAAACTATTTAAGCTAAATTATTTGGATACTAATATGTTTTTATTTACTTTTTTTACATTGTTTTCATGATCATGTTTTCAAATATTAAAATGTAAGAAAATCTAACAAATAAATATAAATCCAAACTACTATTAGATTTCCAAACAACCAAATAGAAAATTATATGAGCTCGCGCAAGGGAAAGTTATAATTTTGAGTTAACTAGTTATTATAATATTGAGTGGGTATTTCAAATAATTGAAAACCCCATCCAAAAAGTATCTCAAAATATTTTATTTGAGATTGAGAAAAAAAAAATTATAAATAGACAAGAAGAAAAATATATCAGGAATATGAGAGAGAGATCACCTTCTCCACCCGGAAAACTTGATCTTGTCTTCGCCTCTCTGCTCCCATGAAGAGATGGTTCAGAGCCATCTGGTTTAAGGGAGCGGTTCCGAAGCATGCTTTTAAATTTTGGACTGCAAATTTGGATCGTCGCCCGGTAAAAGACAGGCTGGTCAGTTGGGGTTTGCAAATTGATGCCAGGTGCACATTCTGTTTGCTTTTTCAGGAGACGCGAGATCATCTTTTTCTGGAATGCGATTTCTCCACCCAGGTTTGGACTTCTGTTCTCATTCAGTTAGGTGCTCCTCAGCATCTTCCCCATTCATGGACCTCTCTCATTGACTGGCTCCTGCTTCCCTGGACCAATGGTATCTCCTCGGCTTTGAGAAAACTTGTTGTTCAGGCAACCATCTTCTTCATGTGGCATGAGAGAAATAGTGGGATTCATACTTCTGTTTCCCTTCCTCATGCCAATATCTTCTGCCAGATCAATCGTGTAATCAGAGACACTCTCCTTGCCAGATGCTTTAGGAAAGGCTGGAGACATCCACTACAAGAAAACATCATGATTTCTGACGGAATTTCCGACGGTTTTTTTGCCGTCGGAAATTTCCGACAGAATCCTGACCAAAAACTTAAAATAACTGACGGTTCAGATGTCATCGAAAATCGGTTGGAATTTCTGACGAATTTCCGACCGATACTTAAATAGTTGGAGATTTGATTATTTTTCCGACGAAAGTAATAAAAATAATCAAAATTTTTATTTTTTTTATTATTTCCATCGGAAATCCTTTAGAAATTTAATCAAATTTCCGACAGATTTTCGACGGATGCTTTAAATTGTCGATTTTGAAAACTCCGTCGGAAAGTCGTCGAAACTTTGATAATATTTTCGACGAATTTCTGACGGATATAATAAAAATAATTAAACTTTTGACAATTTGGAGTCAGAGATTGGCGAATTTGACGAGAGTTCTGAATATTCTTCCGATGAATTTGTAATACTATTTATATTATTATGAAAAATGTAATTTTATTATGTTTTCAAGATTTTAAAATACTAATGTATGCATTCTTTAGTCAAATATAATTTTTGCACCATTTTACCAAAAAGAAAAATAGAACTATATCATTATATATTGAGATTATATGTTTTTATAATTTTTAATAATAAATATGATCACTATTTTAACAATAATAATAATAATTCCCAAACCCTAAACATTAAACAATCATCCGTCGGAATTCCGTCGGAGATATCCAACCGATTTCTGACCGTTAGATAGATATTCTATCGGATTTCCGTCGGAAATGATAAAAACACGTGCTTAAATCGATTTTTACATGTGTTTTTTAAAATGGTCGGAAATCCGTCAGGAATTTCCGACGGCTTTCCGACAAAACAAAAATATTTTGACGGATTTCCGACAGAAATGCGACGAATAAAGGTTCAGAAACATCGAAATTGAATTTTGTTTTGACAATTATGGTTGTTATGATGATATTAGCTATTATAATTGAGTTATATGTTATTTTATCCCAAAATTAGATTATTTTCATCATTTAACCAAAAATATATATCAAACCCTAAAACATAACCTTAAGTTCTATATATCTTTAAGAAAGTTATATGTTGCTCATTAGTAGATTTCAAAATTCATCATAACTTTTGTTTTATGTTGATTTGTAAGGGAAATGTTGTTATATGAATCTAATCATCTATTGTAAAGACTAATCTCATTAATTTTTGCAATTTTTTATGCCCTAATCATTAATCCGTCAGATATCGGTCGGAAATTTCCAATCGATTTCCGACGGAATATATAAATGTTCCAAATTTGAACAAAAATTTGATGTATTTTATATGTTTGTCATTAGTAGATTTCAAAATTTTAATTTACAAAGTATAATATATTACTATGATGATTTTTTTTTTAAAAAAATCATCATATTATCATAGTACATCGGAAATCGGTCGGAATTTACCAACTGATTTCTGACGGGCTTTGTGAATTTCCCAAATTTTCCTAAGTGTATAAAGAATTATAGATCCATATGAACATATTGATGTATTTTATATATATATATATGATGTTTATATGTTTGTTATTAGTAGATTTCAAAATCATAATTTACAAAAATTGATGTATAACTATGTTGATTTAAAAAAATTATCTTATTTCCATAGTCCGTCGGAAATCCGTCGGAAATTTCCGACAGATTTCTAACGGACTCTGTAAATTTTTCTAAGTGTATATAATTTAAGGTTTTTTAAATTGTCCGTCGGAAATCCGTCAGGAGTTGCTGACGGATTTCCGACGGATTCCGAAAATTGCCCGCGAAATAAAACCGCATAAACCGAACCGCGTAAAATTTCCCAAATTTTTAAATTATTTCCCACCGCATCCCGACGGAAATCTTAATGATTCCCCACCGATTACCGTCCACCCCTCTTTTTATTTACTACACACGATTCTTCTTCTCCCTTTCTATTCTTCTTCTTCCTTCTCCATTTTTCTTCTTGCTCTTCTGCTCGGCACTGCCAGAATTCATCCCAGATCTGGTACTTCTCGCCGCCGATCTGCTACTCAAGCTCTCAGGTATTGATTTGCATCTCCTCACCTTCTTTTCTTCTTTCTTATCTTCTCCTCAGCTTCTCTTTTTGGTTTTTATTTTTGCAGGCTGAAGTCCACCACCACCGCCGCCAGATCTGAAGCCACCGCCGCTGCCGTCGACCCCCCAAGCTTCCATAGCCGTAGATCTGCTTCATCAGCCTGAAAATTGTAAGTTTTTTTCATTGTTTGTTAGTTTGATTGATTGAATATCCAAAACAAAATTAGAGGATTGTCAAGATGAATTTTAGGATGAATTATAGGAATTGTTAGTTTTGTTAGTTTTGTGAATTAGGTTGTTTTATGTTAGAATTTGTTAGAATTTAAGTAGAATTTATTCTGGATTTTGTTAGAATTTTAAGAAAAAATTAGTTTTGTTATTTGTTAGAAATTATGCTAGATTAGAATTATTAAATTTATTTGTTAGGATTGTTATAAGCAAATTGTTAGATTTTTCTATGTTAGATTTTAAAATTAGAATTGTAACATATTATCTAGTAAAATTATTAGATTTCTTAGATATATTGTATATATTGGATTTTGTTTAATTATTAGATTTATTTATAAAAATGACTTTCGAATTTAATTTTAATTTAGCATTTTAATTATATATATAAATTTAAAAATTATTATAAATATTTTTTTTTTATTAAAATACAGGAGTGGTCGGAAATCGGTCGGAAAATAAATAAAAATATTCCGCCGGAAATCCATCGGGAATCCGTCGGTAATTGACAAATTTGTAGAGTTGTCGGAAGTTCGTCGGAAATCGTGGAGCCGTCGGAAAAGGGTCGGAAATACCACGTCCCTCGGAGTTTGGTCAAAAAAGTTAATCCCGTCAGAAATCCGTCGGAAAGTTTAGTCCGTCGGAAATCAGTCGGAAATTTCCGACCCATTTTCGACCATTTTGTTTTTTCCGACGAGATGATTTCGACCACCATATTTTGTCGGAAATTCGTCGGAAAAGCCATTTCCAGACGGATTTCCGACGGATATGGTCGTTGGAAATCGCATGTTTTCTTGTAGTGATCTCCTCTCCCAGTGGTTCACTTATGCTTAAATCTAGCTCTCTTTTGACCTAGTTTAGTTTCTTCTCTCGGTTTTTTTTTTAATTTATTTTGGGCCTATGGAAGTTCTTGCTTGCAAAGCTAATGTAACTGAACTTTTTACTTTTTGGTAATATAATTCACATTTTATAAAAAAATATATATATATATGAGAGAGAGGGAGAGAGAGAAAGAGAGTAAAAAGAGAAGAGCTTAGGGTTTCTCTTCGAGGGAGAGATAGTTCTAATAGAAGGGAGAAAAGGAGATATACAGAGAATGACGAGAGCCAGTGATAATTAGAGATGTTTTATTCTTATCTACTCATATCTTCGTAACTCGTGCACGAGTGGTTATAATTTTAACATATGATGTATGTTTCGAAATAAACTATTCATTATAAGAAAGTGCTCTGTGGTTTTAGAAAGACATCCCCCCCCCCAAGTTAATTACCATGCTTTTTCTTGTACACAAACAAATTTTGAGAATGATATTTTTGGTAGTCTTTGCTTGGGAGTAGGTGCATCTGTGATTCTGTCATAGTCATTTTTATTTGGATAGTGAGAGTGATCATGGTGTGGAACATGACCAAAATTTAGGGTTTTTCTTTTAGAAAGAGAGAGTAAAAGTAGAAGAGCTTAGAGTTTCTCTTCGAGAGAAAAATAGTTCTAGCAAGAGGGAAGAAGGGAGATAGAGAGAATAACAAAAAGTGAGTGATGATTAGAGATGTTTCATTCTTATATATTCTTATCATTATAACTTGTGTGGTTGTAATTTTAAAATATGGTATATGATTTGAGTTTAACTATTCGTTATAATTTCTTTAAGATATTTTGTATGGATTTTTCAAATATTTGAGATACCTATCTATATACTTATTTGTGTAGTGATTTGCTTATGTGTCGGTTCCACAGCGAATTTCAGAACGTTTTGCTTACGTGTGAGCTCCAAAATGAGTTTCGGTTGAATAAAAACCTTTTATCCCTATTTTTTATTACGTGTTATTTTTTAATTAGTTTTTATCTGATGATGTGTTAAAATAACTTAAAACAGACCGCTCTAAATTATTGTGGTTTAATGAAATGTTTTCAGACCGGTTGAACCGCGACTCGACAAGATTTCCGGTTGGCTTTTGTTGAAAACTCGGGATGCTATTAAACCACTCAAACCTAGAAAAAATTGTCCAAACCGGGTGAACCGACAACAACCCGACCAAGACGGTTTGTAGTAATAACAATTTGTTTTACATGTCAGTTCCAAAATGAGTTTCGGCTAAAAAAAAAACATTTGACCCTATTTTTTTGTTACATGTCATTTTTTATTGATTTTTATTTGATGATGTGTTAAAATAATTTTAAAAAACCATTCTAAATTATTGTGATTTAATGCGTCATTTCGTTGTCAATCAAACCGTTTCTAAAATTTTATAAAATCAATAAATGGAATGTCTAGTGGAATGATATTTGTGATGTCTAAATTAGGGTTTTCGACTTCAAATGTTTTAGTATAAATATGTACATGACTTCTTTCTAATTCTCTCATACCCTTCTAAATTGTTTAACTTCTTCCTTCTTCTTTGAATAAATTCGTTGGATACTTTAAATCATTATGTTTTTGTTCTATGATTATTGGGAATATATATATATATATATATATATATATATATAATTTGTATCTTCATTCAAAAAACATATCAGCCCAATGGACAAAAAAAGACAACAATAGTATTTATAGTCCACATCATATCTGAAGTATTAAAATGAAATCTAACAAATAAATATAATCAATAATAGAGAATAGAAAATAAATGAAATCAAATTACTATTATTAAATTTTCAAACAATCAAATAAAAAATTACATCAGCCCGTGCAAGGCGCAAAAAAATTCACTAGTATTACCTGGTTTGTACGTACATAAGCTATAATATTTTTTTCTGGCGTTCAAAAATTATACAAAATACATTAAAAAATGAAAATATTATATGTTTTCTTTTGGTTAAAGGTATAATATGTATCCACCCAAAGAACAAATAAGTATTTGATACAGTTGCATAGGAGAATGCTGATTCATTTTTTTTACTTTAGTTTTATCTAAGCTGTTTGCTATCACAACCGCTTTGAATATGTCAGAGTTTGCGAAAGTGTTATTTTATGCAGTTTGCGAAAGTGTTATCACAACCACTCTGAATATATATTATACTTATTTGTGTACTGATTTATTTACGTGTCGCGCTCACAGCGAGTGTCACCGCTTTTCGCTTATGTGTCAGTTCCAGAATGAGTTTCGGCCGCAAAAAGACCGTTTAGCAACATTTTCCAATTACGTGTTATTTTTTGATTGGTTTTTATCTGATGACGTGTAAAAAAAAACTTAAAACAAACCGATCTAAATTATTATAGTTAAATGCTCAATTCCGTATTCAATCAAACTGTTTTTAAAAATTAGATAAAACGAAAATTTAGAAAAGAATAAAAACGTTTTTATAAAAACAAATTTAAGAAATTTACCATTTCTAATGTTTTCGAAATAAACAAAAAATATAACTAAAATGTTAATTAAAATCTAACGAAGTTTATGCTAGAATATCGCTAATAATTATAGCGTTTACGATTTTTTATGCTTATAGGGTTTTCGATTTCTTATGGTTTAGTATAAATATCAGCTACTTTTCACTACTTCTCTTACAACTTTCAAAATTGTTTGACCTCTTCCTTTTTCTTTATTCTAACCAAAAATTCATAGAGTCATCAGGTAAACCTATACTAATGTTTTTCTAAGCAAGTATTAACTTATACTAATGTTTAGTATTCATTTAGATCAAGGTATTTCTATTTCTCAATAATTTAATAATAAAAAGAAACTTCAATAAATTATAAAAAAATCGATGTCCATTCTCAATGTTAATAGGTTGCATTACGATGAGGAGAGTACAATTCAAATAGGATACTTGATAGAGAATTGTTCAAGTGGATGTCCCAAATGCCATCAAGATTTGATTTTAAAGATGACTTCAAAGGAAGCACCAGACACCAAAACACCTATGACAAACCGCAACACAAAGCGGAAGAAGATTTGTACTGAAATCCAAATGTTTTTGCGGTCGAAACCCATTCTGGTACACCTCGGGATCGAACCGAGGCCAGAATGAGCTTATGTGATAGCTTTAGAATGAATTTCGGCCATAAAAAGACCGTTTAAAAATAGTTTGCAATTACATGTCAATTTTTATTGGTTCTTATCTGATGATGTGTAAAAAAAACTTAAAACAAACTAGTCTAAATTATTATGGTTTAATGTTTAATTTTATAGTCAATCAAACCGTTTTTAATATTATATATAACCAAAATTTTGAAAAATTTAACAAAAACGTTTTTTTTTTATAAAAAAATAGAAGCTATATCTCTTAGTGTTTACCATTTCTTATGTTTCTGAAATTTAGAAAATTTTTAACAAAAATGTTAAAAGAAAAGAAAATAGAAACTATTTAAAAAGTAATGGAATGTCGTTTCAAAACAAAAAAAAATCTGAAATTGAAAAAAAAAACTCTAACAAAAAAGTTAATATATATATATATATATATCTATCTAACTAATGGAATGACGGAATTTGTGATGTTAAAAAAAATATACAACAGTGATCAAATCAAATAAGTTCATACGGTACTTCAAAAAATTATGTCTAAAATACATAAAACAGTGATCAAAATATCTCAAAACTTTTTAAACTAAATTATTTGGATACTACTATGTTTTTTACTCTCTTCTATTCTATACTGTTTTCATGATCATGTCTTACAACATTAAAATGCAAAAAAATCTAACAAACAAATATACTCAAGAATAAAAACAAATGAATCCAAACTACTATTTAATTTCAAACAATCAAATGTAAATTATATCATGCAAGGCGCGGTCATTTAGATCAAGGTATTTCTATTTCTCAATAATTTAATAATAAAAAGAAAATTCAATAAATTATAAAAAATCGATGTCCATTCTCAATGTTAATAGGTTGCATTACGATGAGGAGAGTACAATTCAAATAGGATACTTGATAGAGAATTGTTCAAGTGGATGTCCCAAATGCCATCAAGATTTGATTTTAAAGATGACTTCAAAGGAAGCACCAGACACCAAAACACCTATGACAAACCGCAACACAAAGCGGAAGAAGATTTGTACTGAAATCGAATTACAAATGTTTTTGCGGTCAAAACTCATTCTGGTACAACTTGGGATCGAGCCGGGGCCAGAATGAGCTTATGTGATAGCTTTAGAATGAGTTTCGGCCGTAAAAAGACCGTTTAATCATAGTTTGCATTTACATGTCATTTTTTATTGGTTCTTATCTGATGATGTGTAAAAAAAACTTAAAACAAACTAGTCTAAATTATTATGGTTTAATGTTTAATTTTATAGTCAATCAAACCATTTTTAATATTATATATAACCAAAATTTTGAAAAATTTAACAAAAACGTTTTTTTTTATATAAAAAAAATAGAAGCTATATCTCTAAGTGTTTACCATTTCTTATGTTTCCGAAATTTAGAAATTTTTTAACAAAAATGTTAAAAGAAAAAAAAATAGAAACTATTTAAAAAGTAATGGAATGTCGTTTCAAAAGAAAAAAAAAAACTGAAATTAAAAAAAAAGCTCTAACAAAAAAGTTAATATATATATATATATCTAACTAATGGAATGACGGTATTTGTGATGTTTAAAAAAACATAAAACAGTGATCAAATCGAATAAGTTCATACGGTACTTCAAAAAATTACGTCTAAAATACATAAAACAGTTATCAAAAGATCTCAAAACTTTTTAAGCTAAATTATTTGAATACTACTATGTTTTTTACTCTCTTCTATTCTATACTGTTTTCATGATCATGTCTTCCAACATTAAAATGCAAAAAAATCTAACAAACAAATATACTCAAGAATAAAAAAAAAATGAATCCAAACTACTATTAAATTTTCAAACAATAAAATGTAAATTATATCATGCAAGGCGCGGAAAATTTAACTAGTTTATTTATATTTATTTTACACTATTGTAGATACTTATTCTCTCATACATAGTAACTGTTTATAAAGGAAAAGATTAGCACAATCGTCAGTGCCGTGCTTAGATTTTGGTGGCTTTAGGCGAACTAAAAAAATATAGCCCTTATTATAAATTAGTATAAAAATACATCTCAATCGTACACAAGAAAATAATAATAACCAAAACTATAAATATTCTAAAACATAATATTTCTTCCTTTTTTTCCTAAAATTTTTTTATCAAACTCACATAATCGAGTTGTCAGAAACCATGTGACAATCTAGTCGGACTGTTAAAAACCAGATAAATCTAGAAAAAACCAATTAAAATTTTGCAAACTAATGGTTAAACCAGTGAACTCAGTCAAACTCAAACTTTGTTTGAACGTTGATTTTTAAGTTCAAAAACATTTTAACTAATGTTGCTACTTATATTGAAGAAAACTTATAGGCCTCCTTATTTAGATATCGATATGGGAGTTTTTTAATTATGCTTGTTTCATGTTTTTGGTTAAATTTCCTTTTTTTATGAATATTCACAAAAATAAATATTAATAATAATCATATTAGTATATGGGCTTATCTCAAAAAAATAATTCAATAAAATATTTACTTTATTAATTATATATATGAACTAGTTAATAAAATTATGACCCTAAATATTTTTAAATTTTTTGTGGCCTTAGGCTAATGCCTAACTCACAAGACATGAGGCACGGTTCTCTGACAATCGTTGTCAACATACACTATCCAAGGGTTAAAATGTAAAATCTTTCACTGACACAAATGATACAAATAGTTAGTCACTTTCTCATCCCCCTAACGTTTGTTTTTGGGCTAATTGACTCAGTTTTCTAGCCCGAAGAATGTTCCCAGTTACGTCTTTTTTTTTTTTTGAGAAAAGGCTTTCAAATTCCCAGTTACGTCTTCCTTGGTAAAATTATGTTCTTCGAAAATAAAAGGGTAGCCATACCCGAATCCATATACTACTTCTTCTCATTTTTTTTTTTTTCAAATTTTGCTCAATTTTTCTTCTTTCCCGGTTTTGTTATTCTTCAAGCCAATGGCCTATGGAGGATTGCGATTGATATTCCACCTTGTTTCATAATTGTTCGTGTCAGGTACATCTGTTTCCATTTTTCCGGAGAAGTCTTTCTGGTTTGATGGGTTTTAATTTTAATTGTCATAAAAAACAAAATTCTCTAAATGATAGGAGTAACTTCGACAAACCTTACCATAGAGAACAAATGCGATTACACTGTCTGGCCGGGATCACCTCGGCGACGATTCAGCTCTCCACCACCGGTTTCCCCCTCAAGAAAGGAGAGGCGCGTGTAATCAACGCGCCATCGTCATGGACAGGTCGAATCTGGGGTAGGTCATTCTGCTCCACCAACTCAAGTGGGAAATTCTACTGGAGACTGCAGCTCCGGAAAAATGGAGTGTTCAAAAGCTGGAACGCCTCCTGCGACTCTAGACGAGTTTTCCCTTGGCAGCAATGGCGGTAAAGACTTCTACGACATAACAGTCGTCGAAGGTTAGAACCTTCCAATTCTGGTCGTCCCACAGGGCGATGACACGTGCAGTAGCATCAGATGCGTTGTTGATTTGAACATGACGTGTCCACTCGAGCTCAGGGTGACAAGTAACACAAGCACCTTGATGCAGCCAATCGCATGCATGAACGAATGTCAGAAGTTGAACTCGCCGGAGTATTGCTGTGCTGGCCCTTATAATACACCGGAAACATGCAAGCCGACGCTGTATTCACAGAACTTCAAGAGCGCGTGCCCACGCGCTTATAGTTACGCCTTCGATGATTCTAGCTGCACCTTCACGTGTGCAAATAACCCTAACTATGTCATCACGTTTTGCCCGTCGACGACTATTCTCAACGTCACCAAGTAAACACCTCTACTCTCTCTTCTCTTTCGTCCAACTTCACACACGGCTCTCATATTGACCATTTTACATATTAGATGAACTTGAACTAGTTTGCTTTCATGTAGCCATTTCAACAGTGACGTTAGGTATGAAGGGTATGGTGATGATACTGAAATGCCCAAGCAAAATCAAGTTGTTAAATAAAGCCACAAACAATTGAATTTTTTTAGTTATTATAAAATGGAAATTTAGAAGAAAAATCAATTATTACAATGAAATTTAACATTTTATATGTTTATAAATGGGTCTTTTATCCATCTTTATAATATTAAACTGAGTTAAGAGACTCATTTTTGGTAGCTCAATGATAGAAACTCATAGGGTTTCTTAAACAAAAAATTTTGACATCTGTCCGCAAGAGAGAGAAAAAAAACGAGATGTCCACTAAAAAAAAGTTTCTTAAATCTTTTAAATAAGAGACTTTTTTTAGCTTAAGCCATTTTTTTTATTTTATTTTATTACAAATTTTTTTTAAGAAATTGGATTAAAGACTCTGTTGCACATGCTGTAAAAGATAAATTTGGCAACTTGCTTCTCCCTCTTTTCTTATTGATAGATTTTTTTTTATTTTTTACATATTTCTAATTAATATTCAGTTAGAAATGAAGAAATGAATAATGTTTTTTACAGTAAACAATTTCCCATAACTATAAACCAATAATAATTCTAGAAATTCAATTCTTTTCAATAAATGCTTCTTAAAATTTAAAACAATTGGTATCATTTATGTGTTAAAAATGCATTGAAAACCTAAAAAATTCAATCTTTAAGAAACAAAAAAGAGACTAGAGAATCTATCAATAAGAAACAAATGGAGTACTTCTTTACTGTAATCTGATATGCATTTATGTTACTTGTTGGAGAAACAACAACAGTAGTTCAGTGGCTAAGTCTCCATTTCCAGCTCAAACAAAAAACGGAACTCTTGAACCTCCCTCAGAGTCTCAACCAACCAAGGAAGCTATTACAGGAACAAAAAGTAAGTTTATTAATGTTTTGTTGTATCGTGTGTTTATAATTCTGCGTACTAAAAATTCTTCTTCGAAACATTATGCAGAAAAATCACCATGGAAGTTAAAACTCATACTAGGTACCGTATCGCTCAACCCAAAGATGTGACCATATTCTCATATTCATTGGACCTAAGTTTCAAGATTTTGTTCTCGTGTTGCAGGAATCTCATCATCTTTAACTTTGATGATCATTATTACAATAAAGGTCGTACTAATACTGAAAGCAAAGAATGTGAGAAAAAGTGATTGGAATGGCAAAAACATCGAAGCGGTGGTAATGTTGAAACGATATAGTTTAGCAAAAGTCAAGAAGATCACAAACTCATTTGCGCATGTTCTTGGGAAAGGAGGATTTGGAACTGTCTATAAAGGGAAGTTTGCAGTGAAGATCTTGAAGGAGTCAAAGGGGAATGGAGAAGAGTTCATCAATGAAGTAGCTAGCATGAGTAGAACATCTCATGTTAATATTGTTTCTCTTCTTGGATTTTGTTATGAAGGAAAAAAGAGAGCTATAATCTACGAGTTCATGCCTAATGGATCTCTCGACAAGTTTATTTCGGAGAATATGTCAACAAATATGGATTGGGAAAGGTTATATGACATTGCTGTGGGTGTCTCTCGTGGCCTAGAGTATTTGCACAATCGTTGTGCATCGAGGATTGTGCATTTCGATATAAAGCCACAAAACATACTCATGGACAAAGATCTTTGCCCAAAAATTTCAGATTTCGGTCTTGCTAAACTCTGTAAGAATAAAGAAAGCATCATGTCAATGATAGACGCCAGAGGAACGGTAGGATACATTGCCCCTGAAGTGTTTTCTAAGAATTTTGGAGCAGTTTCACATAAGTCAGATGTGTATAGTTATGGGATGGTGGTTCTTGAAATGATTGGAGCAAGGAATATAGAAAACGTTGAAAATTCAGGCTCCAACAACAGTTCCATGTACTTTCCAGATTGGATATATAATGATTTTGAGAGGGGAGAAATCATGAGGATTTTTGGAGATCAGATAACCGAAGAAGAAGAGAAAATTGCAAAGAAAATGGTATTGGTCTATGGTGTATTCAGACCAATCCATCTAATCGTCCAGCAATGGTAAAAGTCACTGAAATGTTGGAGGGGAGTGTAGAGGCTCTCCAGGTTCCACCAAAACCTCTCATGTGCTTACCCGCAACAAAGGTTCCAGAAACTTCTTTATCAAAAAAAAAAGGTTCCAGAAACTGTTGAAGATATTAACGAGACTGCAAGCTTCTCTAGCCCAAGTCAGTTTGGAAGAGGTACTCTCTATGGCGAAGACACTTTACGCTTTTCCAAAGAAGAGAGTAGATCTCTTACAGTTTGTTGAGATCTTAAAATTTTCTTGTTGATTATTTATTTAAAATTTTCTGATTTGATTGTGTGTATTCTAGGCTTATGAGATGATGTTTTTTTTATTTGAAACTATTTTCTGTTGTTTTTTTCGGAACGGATACAAGATACTTTGAAAGAGAGCAACATGAATTTAAACGATGCAAAACTAAGCTAGAGAGAAGTATGTTTAGTTTCGAGTAGCCAAGATCCAAGGAACTTATTTTTAATGTTTCGTGATAAAATGTTACAAATCTTTCGCTTCGATTACTCAAAAAAAAAAAAAAAAGACATCTTACTTGTCCACCCCGGTTCACACGTCCACCGGCCTTGGCCAACAAAAGGAAGACGTTCTTATTTTTACCTTAAAGACAGGATCATTCATATGGCAAAAATCACCCATCATCGATGCATGCATGCAATTCAAGATATATGTACTAGCCGTGTAGTTGAGCCAAAAAAAAAAAAAAGTTTAAGATCAAATACTTTGGATAGTATTAATCCGGGAAGTACATGTATCTTGAATTGCATGCATGATGGATGGTGGGTGATTTGTGCCAATAATGAATGACCTTGTCTTTAAGGGAAAAATAAGAGTGTCTTCCTTTTGGTTGCCAAGGCCGGTGGACGTGATAACCGGGGTGGACGAGCTAGATGTCTTTTATTTTTATTTTTTTTTTGTAATCGAATTAATAGAAGCGGAATATTCGTCTGTATTTAAACATCTTTCGTAAGCCAAGCTACCTATACCAGTATTTGTAGATATGTATATTTTTTACTTTTTTGCAAAAATTGTATGACTTAGCATCATAGCTTGTAACCGGTTTTATGAAATAAAATAAAATCAAGTAAAAAAAAGAATAAATTTTGTTTGAAATTTGTTAAGTTTTTTGGATTTCTAACTTAAAACCAATGTGCGATAAATGGAGACGCTCAAGTCTCTTATATACTAGTGTTAATTCTTTTAAACTTCAGAAGTGGGATTCTAACATGTCCCTTCCAGCGCACGCTACAATTT
>NW_006256877.1:5857239-5876362 GCF_000478725.1 Eutrema salsugineum
TCTGCTGTGTCACTCTCATTTCCAAGTGTAGAAGAAGTCATTTAGGCAATAAAGAATTGGAATATTTGGACGCTCTTGACTTTTCTTTTGTTTAATCTAATTGGTAAATTAATGAAAAATCAATTGTCATCTTGAACTGAACAAACACAATTCCTGTTAGTTGATTTAGGAAATACCAAGAAGCACCATTATCATCGTGTTCGTCTCTTCAGTATTCTCTTCTCTTCTTTTATCCTTTTTCTTTTCTTTAGGCCTGGGCAAAAAAATCCGGATCCGAATATCCGAATCGGAACCGAACTGAAATAGAGGTACCAAATCCAAACCGAAATTTTTAAAAATATCCGATGGATCTTAAGCTCTTATATCCGAAGAACCGGAACCGAACTAGTACCAAATCGAACCGATTGGATACCCGAATTATCCAAAGTATAATTATATATTTCTCTAAATTTAGTTTTTTTAAATATTTTTGATATTTGGTATATATTTCTGGTTTTACAAATATATATTCTTTATTTTTGGGATTTTTGGGTATATTTTTAAGTTTTGATATATATATATATTTTTTTTTTTGAATTTTTAGATATAACTTATATTAAAAAAATTTGAGTCGAATTAAAAATTTGAGGCAAAAGATCCGGATCCGATTAACCGAACCGGAACCGAACCGAAAAAGATACCAAACCCGAACTAAAATTTATAAAAATACCCGATGGATCCTAACCCTCTCTACTCGAAATATCTGGAACCGAATAGTTCCAAACCGAAACCGAACCAAATATCCAAATGCCCATACCTACTTTTCTTCATCATCTTCTAATTCCTTAATTTAAAAAAAAAAACAGAGAAGAGAGACAACAATAATCAATCTATCTCAAACTCTGACAAACTCTTTATCTATCTCCAGTTTTTTGGTAAGTTTCTGATAAGTCAATTTCTTATACACCTTAGACCATCTCTAATGATTTAGATTCTAAATAATTAAATATTAATATTTTAATGTAATATAATTATTTAACTATTTTTTTTAAAATTAAAAGTAAACCAATAAAAAAGTGACATGTGGCATAAGTTCAAAATTTTACTTAAAAACCAATTCTAAAATCTATTGTTTAAAAATCTCATACTTTTTATTATTTTTGCTTATTTTATTCCTTGGAACTCCATTAAAAATTCTTTGTTGGAGATGTTCTTAGTCAAGTCTCTGTCTTCCCAATACCACGTCTAAGAGCATCTCCAGCAGGGTATTTTAACCCAATCTTCGGCACAATTTCATATGTAACGATGAATATAAAAATAATTGTGAGCGAAAAACTGAACGGATCGCTCCTTATATAAGGAGCGGACGAGACCGTCTCGTCGGACGCGTGGCGCAATGTAATTGGTGTTTTATTTTAATGTTATTTATAATTTTAATGAATTAATTTTTGGGGTAAAAAAATTTGGGTCGGGGAAAATAGGAAAAAACCCTTTCTCTTTTTTTCTCTCTCGAAGGCGACAGCGGAGGCGATATCGTCAAATCCCGGAGATCATTCTTTCCGGACGTTTTCTGCGCCTCAGGTCCATCTCTTCCGTCATCTGCGTAAGGTAATCATCTTTCTAACCGTTTATTTCTTTTATTTGCTGAACTATCGGGGAAATTAGGGTTTGTCGATTTGGGGAAAATTTTTCAGATTAATCATCGGTTCAAATTCGGGGTTTTTGTGTATCGGCGTGTGCATGTAGATGTTGTTTAACATCGATTACAGTCGAATTGTTGGTTTTGGTAAACTGAATTGAAGAATTTAGGGTTTCACGAATTTGGGGGAAATTTCTGACATGATTGAAAGTTCAAATTAGGGGTTTCTGTGTATCGGCGGTTGCATGTAGATGATGTTTTAACAACGGTTACACTCGAATTGTGGGGTTTGACGAAATTGAATTTTAAAATTTAGGGTTTGTCGATTTTGGGGGAAAATTTTTTCATGATTGAAAGTCATAAACAAAGGGAAAAGAGTTTGCCATGTATGGTCGTTACCATGCTGCAAGCGGATAAAAGGGAAAAGAGTTTGCTATGTATGATATTCGAATTTTGTTTGTAGGAGTTCATTGTAGGCAATGTTTTTTGTTTGACTCTCTTCACTATCTCTTTGACATTAGCATCGGTTGTTGTTGTGTTTTATGTGATCTGTTCTTTTGCTTTCTGAGTTGTTAGTTATGTGAATTTCATTAGAGATTACTTAAGTGATTAGTTATGTGACTTATTTGTTCTTATTTGTTAAGTGATTAGTTATGTGACTTTGTTTAGAGAATGACTTGTTTAATGACTATCATCGCAGACAATGCCTCATTACAGCGAAACATCATCCGAAGGTCCAGAAATGGATTTGGGTTGGGCCTACGCGGATGCTACCTACGGGATACCGGACAAATGTTTCTGTGTGAAACGTGTGAAGCTTGAAACTTGTCCTGGTGGTGCTATGGGAATTGCAGGCCGCAAGTATTACACTTGCCCTGACTGGGTCTCTGAGGTAAGTTGTAGTTACAAAGTTTTTAAATACATACATGTTTATCGATGAAGACTTTAATATTTACTCTTATGTAGGGTCGTGGTGAGCACAAGAGGCAATGGTGGGATGATGCTGTAACGGAGCAGTTCTCCATACTTGAGCTCAGGCTTGACGAACAGAAGGAGATGCTCTTCAGCGTCGACAGGCGCCATGCTACTAATCCGACCATTGCAGAGTTGAAGGAAGATGTCCGAATACTGCAAGAAGATGTGTCTATGCTTCAAGTACATGTGGGTATGCTTCAAGAAGATGTCACGATGCTGAAAGCCCACAATGCTAACCAAGGTGACGCATTCATGTTGCTTGTTATTTTTTTTGTATTCGCTGCCGTTTGCTATATGTTTAAGTAGGTTTATCTAAGTATGACAATAACAATTGTTCAATGAATGTTGTCTACTTAAGAGGAACAAGTTAAATTGTCTTCTTTTCACTAAGTAAGACCACGTCTTGTTGTAATGTTGAATTATGGATAACTTTTAATCTTAAGGTTTATGAATGTAATCATGTTCGCTTGTTTGAGTTTGTTTTTGTTTGTACTTGTTTGTGTTTAATGCTAGTTAGCTTTTGGTTAGGTAGAGGAGTTAAGGCTTAGTCGTTGGAATAGAATGAATGTTATATGTCCATTACACTTATTTTTAATTTTTTTTTTTGAGGTTAACATGGTGGGATAATCGAGATATCAAGTTATGCCAATCTATCATCGATTCTTTTCATCGAGGTTAGTCTCCTTTTTCCCCTTTGTCTTTTCGGAACTAGTTAGGCATTGAGTTGGTATAAATGCTTGTTGAGGTAGTTAGCTGAAAGTAGTTAGTTTTTTAATGCCTTGAATGAAAATAGAAAGTTTGTGTGTGCTTTGGGATCTATTGTGATCAATGCTTGTTAGGTTCGGGTTAGTAAATGACACTCTGCTTCAGTAAAACTTCATTAAAAAACTTGTACAACATAAATAAACTTTAACTCATCTGAAAACATCTTCAACATAAAACATTGCCTACTTCTAAACCCTTCCTCTTTCTTGAACACCACCGAACCTTTGTAAACCCTAAAAAACCTATCCCTAATGGATTCCGACAAACATTACGGCCAGGCCGAAGGTTTTGTAAACCTTTTAACAAGCCAGCTCTCTAACGACGGCTTCTCGCACATCATTGACCTTGGATCATCAGAGGTCCCTGTGTTTAGTACACAGACTTCTGAGGCTCCAAGCGGAGGAGGGAAGACACCGGCCCAAAGAATCAAGTGGTCACCGAAGGAGGATATATCCTCATCTCCGCGTGGCTGAATACGAGTAAAGATCCGATCGTTGGTAATGACCAGAATGCGTCTGCCTTCTGGAGCCGCATATGCTTGTACTACAACAACTCACCGCAGCTCGCCGGTCAGCCAAAAAGGGAAGTCGGGCAGTGCAAGCAACGTTGGTGTAGGATCAACGATCAAGTTTGCAAGTTCGTAGATGCTATGAAGCAGCTACAAAAGAGAAGACCAGCGGCCAGAATGAAAATGATGTCATGAAAGGTGCCCATGACATCTTTTTCAATGATCACGGCATCAAGTTTGTCTTAGAACATGCATGGCGCGAGTTAAGGCATGACCACAAATGGTGCAGAGCCTCTGCTCTAAAAGACAGTGCAAGCTCGAAAAGAAAAAAGGTGGATGAAGGCGGATCGGCTCAGTCGTCTAACAATGTGGAGGCCGGAGTCCATGTAGATGATGCTGCAGAGATGCGACCACCCGGAGTGAAAGCGTCTAAGTCAAAAGCCAAGAAGCAAAACGGCTGTAAAGAAGAAGGTAAGGCACTACTCGAGTTTCAGAACTTGTGGAGTATTAGGCAACAAGATTTGGAGTTGAAGGTAGAAATTGCTAAGAGTAGAAAACAAGATATGGAGATGAAGTCAAAACTTGCTAAGCACAAGACTCTCGACAATCTCCTAGCGAAGACTGAGCCACTCTCTGACATCGAAAATGCCCTCAAGAACAAGTTGATTTCTGAGTTGTTGTCTTGAACCTTTACGTCGAACTCTATGTTTCAATTAGTGTGATGTTTGTTTGTGTTTCCCCGTTTATGTTTGGGACATGTACGTGTTATGTATGTCTAATGTCTGTTTCAGATTATGTCTGTTTCAATGTCATGTTCTTGTGTTCTTCGTGAAGTGCAATGATTGATTGTGTTTCGTATATTCATGTTTGTTGTCGACTTTGGCTCTGAGAGTTACCATGTGTTTAATCCTTGTCGGTATTCTGTGACTTTGATTATTTGATTTCTATGACTTTTGTCATCTTTTTCAGGCTTTTGTGGAGTGCTTTATGTGGGACAAGGAGTTTTGGGGTCTTCTGTCATGAGCTACACTCGTTTTGGTTACTTGTGTCACGAGCTACACTCGTTTTTAATTATTGTAAACGATGGTATCTGAAATTTTTTGTACACCACATTTGCTGGAGATAATGTTTTCTATATATATAACCAAAGTTTTAGTTCCATGGCTCACAAACAATTCTCTCTTACACTTGAATTCTCTTTTCTGTTTTTTCCCAAGTCTTTCGTTATTACTCATTTATATGCGAAAACCATATCTATCTTCTTCATCTATTCTCGCCGACCATTTCACACAACTCTTTCCTTGTTTCGCAACAATACACTAAACCTAGGCAGCTACATGGCGTCTTCATCACACTATACTTCTGATGATTCTGATGAGTTTGAAGATGTACTTGATGAATCTTTTGATGCAATATTTGAGCGAAAATTCGAAGAAGCATATGAAGAGATCATAGAACGTCTTGCAACCGCCAAGAAAAAAAAGAAGAAAAAAGCATACATTGAACGAGAACGGGAACAAGGTCAAATCCGGTTATGGAATGACTACTTCTCGGAAGATGCAATCTATCCTCCACACATATTCCGACGGCGTTTTCGCATGAACAAGACTTTATTCATGCGGATTGTGGATAGGCTATCTGAAGAGGTTCCATATTTCCAACAAAGACGGAACGCTACCGGTCGATTAGGGCTATCAGCACTACAAAAATGCACAGCCGCAATTCGGATGATGGCGTATGGCTGTGAAGCAGACGCGGTGGACGAATACTTGCGTATAGGTGAATCTACCGCAATTTTATGCTTGGAAAATTTCACTTCAAGCATAATAGAGTTGTTTGGAGATCAATACCTTAGACGTCCCACACCAGAAGATCTCAAACACCTCCTCGATGTTGGAGAGTCACGTGGCTTTTCAGGGATGATATGAAGCATCGACTGTATGCATTGGGAATGAAAGAATTGTCCAACCGCTTGGAAAGGTCAATACACCCGGGGTGCAGGAAAACCGACAATCGTATTAGAAGCTGTGGCATAATACGATCTTTGGATATGGCACGCATTCTTTGGGCCTCCAGGTACTTTAAATGATATAAACGTTCTTGACCGCTCACCTGTTTTTGACGACATATTACAAGGTCGAGCTCCGAAAGTTAGGTATTCTGTGAACTGACTTACTATCTAACTGACGGTATCTATCCGAAATGGGCGACGTTTATCCAATCTATTCACCTTCCACAAAGTGAAAAAGAACAAAGATTTGCCAAAATTTAAGAATCCGTCCGTAAAGATGTCGAGCGTGCTTTCGGGGTTCTTCAAGCTCGGTTTGCTATCATTAAAAATCCGGCACTCATCTGGGACAAGGAAAAGATTGGGAAGATTATGAAGGCATCAATCATATTACACAATATGATTGTAGAAAACGAACGGGGTAACCACTGTTTGTACGATATATCTGGATTCCAACAACCAGACGGAATCAGATCATCACATGTTGATATGGCGTATTCAAGAGATATGCCTACAAACATCAACAATATGATCGGCATTCGTAATGAAGTTCGTGATCAGCAAATACATAAACGTTTGAAAGATGATCTAGTGGAGCACATTTGGAACACATTTCCCACCTAAACCACATCTTGAATGTATGTTCTATGTTTTCTTCTTCAATAAATTATTTGTTTAAGTTTGTATTGTTTAATGTTTTCTTATTCAATAAGTTGTATATTTAAAATTTTATTATTTAATAATTATGTAATTTAAGTTAGGAAAAAAATATTATTTTATTGCTAAGAAACACAACTAAGAGAACACTAGTGGACACCACAAAAACATAAATCTCTTATTTTTTTCTCTCTCCCTAAAAATAATACTAAACAATTGCTAAGAGACACTAGGTGAGTAACACTAGTGGAGATGCTCTAATGCATCTCTGATTGTTCGGCTGATGGCTTACAGATGCATCTTAAGTAGTATCCAAAATAATGGAGTTTTCGTTGTTATCAGTGTTCAAAAAATCGTTAGGCGGTAGGCGGGCGGACGGGCTCTGACTAGCGCCTAGGTCGAAAATCGGTGATTAATCGCTGATTAATCGGTGATTAATTTTTTGATTAATTTATATTAAATTTAATTTTTAATTATTTATATTAATTTTTATATTAATTTTTATTGATTTTAGGCCGATTCAGAAAAAAAAATGGAAAATTTATTAATAAAGTTGGGTCAATTTCAATTTTTTGATTTTTTTGGGTTGATTTTTAAAAATTAGGCGATATTTTATTTTTTAATCGGATTTAGGCGGTTTTATGCGGTTTTAGGCAGTTTTAAGCGGTCTTACGCGGTGAAAAATCGGAGAACCACCTAGAACCGCTGCCTAGCACCGCCTAGCTCGAGTTTTAGAACACAGGTTGTTATAAATGAGTCTTTCTTATACGTTAACAAGATTCTCCATAAGGACCAGTAAGGTAAATTTTATCATTTTCGGGTGAGTGCACTAATAAAATTAAATAAATGAAGAGACGCAAGTGTTTGAAAGTCAATGAAACAATTAAGAATGATGAAACTCACCCAAATCTTTTGTATCTGTCGCATTCACTCTTGACTTGCTACTTCAACATCACCACTTGCATTTGTATGGTTTATTGAATAGCTTATCTGCTCAGCAAAAACCAACCCCAGAAAAAAAAAAAAGGAAACTTCATTCAGATATCAATCATGTTCTCTCCCATACTCTTCGGATTCTCAAAACCTAATTCTTGTCTGATCTTGATATTTTTCTTGTCCTATTTTCACCATCTTCCTTGTGCTCTAAGTCAACGAGAACTTAGGTTATGTCATCATCGGTTTCAGTGTGGGAATTTTACCGCCGGTTTCCCTTTGTGGGGAGAGTCTCGGCCACAACCTTGTGGTCATCCTTCTTTGGAGCTTCACTGTGACCAATCCTCGAACAAGACCTTTTTTATAATTTCAGGTCAGATGTACAGTGTCCTCCAAATAGACAACTCAACTAACACACTTCGACTTGCGAGGCAAGACTTTTTAGGCGAATCATTCTGCAATGCTACATTCACCGGCACAACGTTGACTCCTGAACTATTTCAGCTTTCGCCAGATTACAAGACCCTCTTTGTTCACTATCTCTGCAACGAACGTCTTCACAATCCTTCGAATTTCAAATGTGCAAAGATTGGTATCGCCTCGGTACATCAGGACAATAACTATTATGAAAACTGTGGTGCGAGTTTCAACATTACTGTTCCCACAAACTATGCTCCAGAGGAGGAAGCTTTGAATATGACCCGTTTGGGAAGTGTTCTTAGAGAAGGATTCGTGGTGAAGCTGAAGTATGATGAGAGACCGTGTCAAGAATGTCAATCTAGTGGTGGAATCTGTGGCTACGATGTTTCCACTCCGATTTGCTGCAAGACAAATTCATCAGGATCAGTAATCGCCTGCAGTCAAATGATTCCATCTAAATCTAATGGTAAGTTTCTGATCTATCAGCAAGTTTCTCATTCATATAACATTAGTTCTTCGCCTGACTAAAACAGGAAATAAAAGCTTGCTCATAAGTCAACTTGCAGCCTCTTAACATATACTCTAGAATATATGAATGCTTAGATCAAGAATATAAAAGCTCTTCTTTTATAAATCTTTAGGAAACTCACTCAAAACCTAAAGTTCTTAATCTCTCTCAACACACATAAGGATTACCACAGCTTTGGTATCTCTTATATAGAGGAGATAAAAACACATCCTAATCCTAATGGATAAACACTTAACATTCTTAGATAACTCCTAAGAACTTTCTAGATAACTCCTAGATAGAAACTTTCCTTTTCCTAAACTCTTTAGGAAACTTGCTGTTTAAGCTTTTGTCAAGCTTACTTCAACATTCTCCCCCTTAAGCTTGAAATTTTCTCTTGATAAGTCTTGAACTCCAATAAGCTCCCTCATTTCTTTGAACTTAATCCTTCCAAGTGATTTAGTTAGAATGTCTGCCTTTTTCTCTGTTCCTGGAACATCCTCAACTTCGATCAGTTTGTTTTCGACACATTCTCGTATGAAGTGGTATCGCTGATGTATGTGCTTACTACGTCCATGGAATACTGGATTTTTGGTGAGTGCTATAGCAGATTTATTATCAACCCGAAGTGTTACTCTTTCTTCTGCTATTCCAAAAATCTCGTTAAGAAGTTCCTTCAACCAAATCGCCTGTTTTGCTGCTTCCCTAGCAGCCATAAACTCTGATTCACATGATGAGAGAGCAACTGTCTCTTGCTTCTGTGAGCTCCAGCTTATTGGGCACTCATTCAAATAAAAAATATGCCCTGTTGTACTCCTTCCATCATCTAAGTCTACGTTTAGACTGCTGTTGCTGTATCCTATTAAGCCTGACTTTGTTCCTCGCTTGAATAAAAGACCGAACCCCAATGTTCCTTTGAGGTACCTTAAAACATGTTTCAACGCAGCCTCATGAGATACTTTTGGTTCTTGCATATATCGGCTTAATATTCCCACGCTGTAGGAGAGATCGGGCCTTGTCTGCAACAAGTATCTGAGACACCCGATGTTCCTCCTATAATTGGTCTCGTCAACTCCTTTCTCTTCCTTAGCTTTAGACAACCGGAGGCCTGGGTCCATTGGTGCTTGTGTCGCATTACAGCTACTCATCCCTGCTTCTTCGAGAATCTTTGTTGCATATCTTTCCTGTTTTAAAAGAATCCCATCTTTGTGTTGTAGGACTTCTATTCCAAGATATGTAAGTAGACCAAGGTCACTCATCTCAAACTTAGTCGACTTTCCTCTTTTAAACTCAAGAATTGTACTCAAGCTAGATCCTGTCACCAAAAGATCATCAACATAGACAGCCACAAGAAGAAGATCACTTTTGTCTTGTTTCCAGTATAAGGAGGGTTCTTTAGAACACTTCTCAAATTTCAGCTCTTTTAATATCTTGTTAAGCTTGTTGTTCCATGCCCTTGGTTCCTGCTTTAAACCATACAATGCTTAGTGTAGTTTATACACCTTCTGCTCACTTCCTTTGATCTTAAAACCTTCTGGTTGAGACACATACACCTCTTCCTTTAGTTCTCCATGTAAGAATG
Source organism: Eutrema salsugineum (assembly GCF_000478725.1). Taxonomy (NCBI): domain Eukaryota; kingdom Viridiplantae; phylum Streptophyta; class Magnoliopsida; order Brassicales; family Brassicaceae; genus Eutrema; species Eutrema salsugineum. The sequence goes on from NW_006256877.1 coordinate 5,867,214, forward strand.
CAGTCTTTACATCAAGATGATGTACCTCCCATCCATTAGAAGCAGCTAAAGAGATAATAAAGCGAACTGTTTCGATACGAGCCACCAGAGCAAATACTTCATCAAAATCTATCCCATGTCTTTGCACATAACCTTTTGCCACTAGCCTTGCTTTGTGCTTGTTTATACTCCCATCTGAATTTCGTTTGAGTTTAAAAACCCACTTTAGTCCAATTGCTTTTGCTCCTTTAGGAAGTTCAACCAGAGTCCAAGTTTTATTCTTTTCTATCGATGATATCTCATCTTTGCAAGCTTCTCTCCATGCTTTAATTTTGTTTGCTTCGTAGAAATCCCAAGGTTCTTCGTTGATGGATAGAAGTAGATGTTCACCTTCAATTTCTGCTAAGTAAACAAAATCTTTCAAGTATTCGGGTTTGCTTCTCTGCCTTATTGATCTTCAAAGTGGCTCACTTGGTTGATTTTGTTGTTGCTCCTGTTCGATGTTCTCATCATCCGGTTGGGAGATGATTTCATCAGTTTCTCCTTCTTCTTTTTTGCTTCTATTATTTCCTTCGTCACCTCTGTTTTCCTCTGTGTATTCCTCTGTTTCGTCGATAGAGACTTCTTCTCTTACGCCATGATTCCCAAATTCTCCAAACTCAACATAGAACATTCCTGGTTTGTTGCTATCTTTCTCTGAGTTGTTCCACTTCCAAGCTTTGGTTTCGTTGAAGATAACATCTCGACTTACTATGATCTTGCGATTGGTTGGGTCTAAAAGTCGATAAGCTTTTGTTCCAGGCTCTGTTCCTAGATGCACAAGAATTCGGGATCTATCATCAAGCTTCCTCACATGTGGTTTCTCTATTTTTGCATACGCGACACACCCAAATATTCGCAGATGTTCAATATTTGGTTTCCTCCCTTTAAAGACTTCGTATGGAGTTTGCGATTCCAACGCTCGTGTCGCAACTCTGTTAATAATATAAGTAGCGTGTCTAACAGCTTCCCCCCAAAGATAATTTGGCACCTCCATGTGTTTTAGCAAACTTCTAGTCATCTCCATGAGCTTTCTATTCCTTATTTCAACAACTCCATTCTGTTGGGGAGAGGAGAGTATGGAGCTGTTAGATGCCTGTTAATGCCTGAGATTTCGCAGAACTGTTGAAAATCCTGAGATAAAAACTCTCCACCTCTGTCTGTACGAAGTGTCTTGATGCGTACTCCTGTTTCTTGCTCAACGATGGTTTTAAATCCTTTAAATCTCTCAAAGGCATCACTTTTTTCCTTCAGTAAAAGCGTCCACATGTATCGAGAGTGGTCATCAACTAGTACAAATATGTACCTCTTCTGTGCTGCAGTGGGTGGTGTGATCGGTCCACATAAATCTCTATGTATTAGTTCAAGTGTTTTTGTGGCTCGATATGTAGTTGCCTTTGGGAAGCTTCTCCGAGTTTGTTTCCCAAGAAGACACGAGACACAAGTTTCCTGCTCCTTTGGAACACCTGTTATACCGATTACAAGTTCTTTCTTCACCATCGTCTTTATTGTTTCAGTGTTGATGTGTCCTAGACGAGGATGCCACTTAGAGTCGTTGGTTGGCATTATTTGTAAGCATTTAGTCATATCCACCTCCATCTTGACTTTGTACAGCCTGTTCTTAGCTCGGTTTGCTCGTACCAATAGTTGTCCGTCTTTGTCGAGCAGCACTAAGTAGTCCTCTTTCATCCTTACTTCACATCCACATTCTGTAGCTTGACCAAGGCTTATAATATTACTTCTCAAATTGGGTATGAAGTAGACATTAGTTAAGGTCTTCTTCCCTCCTTTCTTGCTGAGAAAAACGATGGATCCTTTGCCTTTGATGTCGATATGTGAATCGTCTCCGAACCTCACCTTTCCTGTGATGGTCTCATCAATGCTTGAGAAACAATGTCGATTTCCTGTCATGTGGTTTGATGCGCCGTTGTCTAGATACCACATATCCTCTGAGCAGGCGTCGAACTTATCTGGTGTTACCTTCTTCTCGTTTAGGAAAAATACTTCATGCATCATAAGCTTCTCGGCTTCTTGTGAATCATCCTCTTTAGTTTCCTCTGCTGCTTCTGCCTTTAGTAGTCTGTCTGGACATGACGAGGCATAGTGCCCTGTTTTGTCGCTGCGGTAACATACAACTTTGGATAGATCTCTAGGTTCGTACGACCTTCCTCGTCCTCTTCCTCTACCATAGAAGCGTCCTCCACGACCTCTGCCTCTATATTCATTGTTTTGGTTACGGTTCGCCTGAGTATCTGTATTTGCATACATCAACTTGCTCTGACCATCTGAAGTTTCCTCTGTTTCTTCATATATACGTTTTTCGTATGCTTTTAGTCGACCGACGATGTCTTCAAAACTTGTTGTATTTAGGTCGAGTACTTGTTCAAGCGACGCAACGATATGGATATACTTCTTTCGAGGTATACTTTTGAGGAACTTGTTCACTAGTTTTGATTCTTCAATGCTGGTTCCCAAAGCAGCTGACTTTGAACATATCTCAGATAGTTTACCACTGAAATCGTCGATAGTCTCTGTTTCTTTCATCTTTAAACGATCGAATTCAACCATCAAAGTTTGTAATCGTGCTTCGCGAACCCTCTCTGCTCCAACATGTCGTCCTTGGATTGCATTCCACACCTTCTTCGCGGTGTCAAACTCGCCAACTTGTAAGATAAGTGATTCTGGGATTGATTGAAAAATTAATCCCATGGCCAAGTCGTTCTTCTCTCCGTCGGTGGACTCTGTCTCGATGATATCCCATACTTTGTGGATTTTGAGAAGTACTCTCATTCTCATTACCCACACAGTATAGTTAGTAGAGGTTAACATAGGACATTGTATCGACGATGTACTCATCCCTTTGACTTGCAGAACTGGTATGATATCCCCCATGATCTTCGTATTTTGTCTAATTGTATCAAATCGATCTTTCCACCAAGCTCTGATACCAAATCTAGAATATATGAATGCTTAGATCAAGAATATAAAAGCTCTTCTTTTATAAATCTTTAGGAAACTCACTCAAAACCTAAAGTTCTTAATCTCTCTCAACAGACATAAGGATTACCACAGCTTTGGTATCTCTTATATAGAGGAGATAAAACACATCCTAATCCTAATAGATAAACACTTAACATTCTTAAATAACTCTTAAGAACTTTCTAGATAACTCCTAGATAGAAAATTTCCTTTTCCTAAACTCTTTAGGAAACTTGCTGTTTAAGCTTTTGTCAAGCTTACTTCAACATATACCGCAACTATAATCCCTAACTTTCACAGTTTGTAAATCCCCACGCATATATAACAAGCTAATCACCAAGAACTGCAGAAGGTATAATCTGCAATCTCTCTAACCAAGTCACAAATATCTTTTTCATTCAATCTTCCTTATGTTGGTTTTAGCAGTGCTAAGACATACCTTACTGCCTAGTGAGCTCAAGAGAGAAGATAGAAACTTGAGTGGTCTAGAAGTCTTTATCTGTCTCCAGCAACTTGGCCTACAAAATTTCCATCAAGTCATTTTCATGGTATAAAAGTCTTCCTTACCATGAATCTGTCTCCATTCTTTATCACAACTCCTTCATCAACTCTTCATCTTGTTCAATTTCCATGATAAATACTAAAGAGTCTCTATCTTGATCCACTCTTCATTCCTTGAAATTTTCTGAAACTGACAAAGAAAGTGGAGAGTAAAAGAAGGGCCAATTACGGTCAAGTCTTTCTATTCTTTTGAAACCCTTTTGGAAAATTTTCTTCATTAGTCTATTTTTGGCCCCATTTCTACTTTGCCTGACTTTTCCAAGTAAAGTTTTTGCACCTAAGTCGTCCTACGAAAACAGAAGAAATTAAAAATTAACAAAAGTTATATTTTATAACAACCAAGCCAAAATAAAATCTTTTAAAATAATTTAATATCATCCTCTTGTTCATCTCTAAGGCAAGCACCATGATCAACCTTTCTCTGTCTCTGACAGAATCTTTGTCCTATATAATCATATGGATGCTCTTTGTAATCCCCTCTTGTGTTTTCTCAGTTGATGAGCGTCACATACACTGCGCTTTTCCGTTTACCTGCGGAAATGAGATACATCTCTCTTATCCCTTTTGGACATCTGACAGAGAAGAGTGCGGTCACCCAGATTTCAAGGTCAACTGCAGCAACGGTTTTGCAGAGCTTACCATCTCCTCGGTTAAGTTCAGAATCCTCCAGATGAACTATGATGATAACATCATAACACTCGCAAGAATGGATTATCTCAACAATCTTTGTCCCCAAGACCCTGAGAGCCCAACGATCAACCACGATGTCCTTCCATTTTCTAACGACACTGTGCTGTCAAATTTTTATTACAAATGCCCTTATCGAAGAGTAGATTTTAAGCCCAACGATTACATTAGACGGCTTAACTGTGAGGATGATAATGCTGGGGAAAGTTACTTTGTCCCGTTCCCTTCACACTCTTGGGATACATCTATCTTCAACGAGTTGAGCGCACTGTGTGAAAGAAATATCAGTATACCAGTCTCTGGATCTGCCTTGAAGATATTAGAGAGAAATCAGAGTCTGGAGGCTGTAAAGAAGGCTCTTGATAAGGGTTTCGGGCTTAAATTCAACACTGATTGCGTAGAATGCGGAAGATCAGAGGGTGCTTGTGGATATAGTCAGAGATCAAAAGAATTCGTCTGCTATTGTAAAAATGGGCCTCATAAGCATACTTGTCGAAAGAAGGGTAATGATTTCTTCTGCTCTGTTTCTCTGAGTATCTCGACGGATCTATGTTAATCTGAATCTTAGTTTGATCTTCTTCCTTCCTCAAACACTCCAGACTGCCCCACCAACCGACCTGACTTTTTCTCTGGAACTAATTCAGCTAACATGAATTTGATTTACATTCCTTTTCTGATGACCAAAATATAGAAACTCTCTTGACTTTCGACATTTGCTTCAATCACAGTTCTAAGTTCTGTCTTGAGTTTGAACTGACATTTTTCTTGTGGTATTTGTTCATGCAGAACTCTCCAAAAATGTAAAATTAGGTAAGGGTCAATTCTTATTCCTTCAAAGAAACTAATTTCAGTGTAATATAGCTCAGAGATAGCATAATCTTACGTAGCTCATGTCTTTTTCTTTGTCTCTAGGCATCGGATTTGCTTGCGGATTCTTTGGTGCCACTCTTTTCGTAGGAGGTTTGCTCTGTTTCTTAATCGGGAAGAGAAAGAAACTAGCAGGTCAATACACAAGCAAAGGCCTATCAAAAGCAACGCCTTACTCAAGCAATAATACAACGTCTCTAGGAATCGGATTAGCTTGTGGATTCTTGGGTTAGTTTCTGACCACATAGCGTTTGAAATAATTACAACTGCCTTAACATTCTTTCCTGATTATATATGTTGCAACAAGACTTCTCATGTTCATGGTATTTTTATTAGGCCTTCGAAAGAGAAAAATTTCACATCATCCGAGATACCAGAACCTAAAGGCGCTACTACAACTAAAACAGTACAATTATGCAGAAGTGAAGAAAATTACAAAATCATTTTCACACACAGTTGGGAAAGGAGGATTTGGAACTGTCTATGGAGGAAACCTGTGCGATGGTCGTAAAGTTGCGGTGAAACTCTTGAAGGATTTTAAGGGCAATGGTGAAGACTTCATCAACGAAGTCGCAAGCATGAGCCAAACATCTCATGTTAACATTGTTTCTTTACTTGGTTTTTGCTATGAAAAGTCCAAAAGAGCAATTGTGTATGAGTTTCTAGAAAATGGGTCTCTAGATCAGTTTATCTCTAAAAAGAAGCCATTGCATTTGGACGTGACTACACTATATGGAATTGCACTAGGGGTTGCTCGGGGACTTGAGTACTTGCACCATGGATGCAAAACAAGGATTGTGCATTTTGACATCAAACCCCAAAACATACTGTTAGATGACAACCTCTGCCCTAAAGTCTCGGACTTTGGCCTTGCTAAGCTATGTGAGAAAAGAGAAAGCATACTGTCATTGCTAGACACAAGAGGAACTATAGGTTATATTGCACCTGAGGTGTTCTCAATAATGTATGGCAGAGTCTCCCACAAGTCAGATGTTTATAGCTACGGAATGTTGGTCCTCGAGATGATTGGAGCAAGGAACAAAGAAGGTGTAGAAACTGCTGCTTCTAACTCTAGTTCGACTTACTTTCCAGATTGGATCTATAAGGATCTTGAAAATGGAGAGAATATATGGAAAATTGGTGATGAAATAACTAGAGAGGAGGAAGATATTGCAAAGAAGATGACCGTTGTGGGTCTCTGGTGTATTCAGCCATGTCCATCAAATCGTCCACCGATGAACAGAGTTGTTGAAATGATGGAAGGAAGTTTGGATGCTCTTGAAGTCCCTCCTAAGCCTTCTTTACATTTGTCTGCAGCGCCACTTGGAGAGTCTTCTTGGCTTTCAGAAGAAAATTCTAGCTACTCCGAGGTATTGATATGATCCACAAGTTGAAAATCTATTTCCGAGACTCCATCATATACTTCGTGTAACCTTGCAAGAGATTTTTTATTGAACAAAACTACAAAAAATTGGTGTGTTAAACTCTAAAATGTTTCGAAGTGCCTTTCTTGTATGTGATGCATAAGCGTGTCAAAACTTTCCTTAGACTACTTTGAAAAAATCGAGTTTTAGCGCCCTTAACAAATTCGAAAAGTAATTTCTTGGACTTGTTCATTGGGAATTTTTCCATGCCATTCCGAGCTCAGGGCTTAGATTGTCTTCTGTAGTTTTTTTTCCTTTTCTTATGGCATCAACATAATGCAAGTAATTTGATCTCTTGCATTTGTCTAAATGGTAGACCTGAAAAAAATAATGATTTTTGATAGGCTTTGGTCGTCTGACATTTAGGCCAGATTAGAGTACCATTGATTAGAGCCTTGGCAAACAGAAAGCTACAAAAGAGTGTTTTGTTTATTAAATTGAATTGAGAATTTATTCATACAAAAGAAAATGTTTTTACAATGAATGCTTTTTTTTGTTACTTTGAGAATTTAGTAATTAACATAAAACTCTTTTCCTCTTTTACAAAAGACTCTTTACATGAAATAGCCAACACGATTATCAAAGTAGTGGAGTTGTGGGTGTTATAAGGAATGGCCTCTAAACTTGTTTGGGTGAGTGAAAATTATATGTATAATGATTAGTCTTCATTTCTTCTTGTATGTCACTTTCTCTGTTGACTTGGTCCTTAAACATATCCAAGTCTCACATGTTGACCAAACCCATGTTTGACTCTTTAAAACTGAGTTTATTTATTAGACAGAAACATAAAGAGTTCAAATCAAAATGCAAAATTTACCTTTTGAAGATTCTATGTTTTTTTCTTAGCTAAATTTCAGTCCAAATATTTACTTGGTTGAGATTACAAGATTTTTCTTAACAAAAAAAAAAAAACAGAGCTTTTATATCTCTATGGTTGGAGATGGCATGAGTCGTTCAATTCTTGGTGTCTTTAGTAAATGAAATCAGATCTCTTTGCATCTAGCCGAAACTTAATTTTACCAACTAACAACAAATAATCCATTCAGACTAATTGGTTCTGGGCTTTCGGAAACTCCTTATCGAAGAATCGTTTCAGTAGGGTCTATGGACACTTGTCCAAAGTCTACTGTTCGCTCAAAAGTGTGAAACAGAGGACCTTTCTCTGCTCCTGGACTTCGTTTCCTTTTTGTTGAGTTTTTGTTTTCTGTACTCTTCTCTTGTAAACAAATTTTACAAGAAACAGAAACGAAATATACTATTTCAAAAAAAAAGGTGATAAATTATCCGGAACTAGGGTTTAGTTTTGTCCATGTTCCTTTTTCATGACCTACCTTGTTCTCTAAGCAACTCAGCTCTCTCGTCATGCAACTCTGTGTTTGAGTGTGGAAACGTCACAGCTAAATTCCCCTTTTGGGGAGAAAATCATGGCGAACCTTATGGTCATCCATCTCTGAAGCTTAGCTGCCACAGAGTTTCAAACAAAAACCTCTCTAATTAACTTCAACATCGTTTCGACCAAAAAAAAAATTGTCCTTCACATAGACAACACATTCAAAACTCTTAAACGTGTAAGAAAAGTTAACAAAATTTCCTCCTAATGAAACTCTCTAAGCAATCACCGTATTACAATAACCTCATCGATTTCACTAACTGTGATCCTCACTTTCATTACCTCAGAGAATTTCACTAGTTTAAATGGAGGGATTGGTTCGGTTTATCACAGTGAACCTTATTACCAGTCTTGTCGAACGATCTCCAATGTTATTGTTCCTGCAGGTTTCGTACCCCAAAAAGAAGCTTCGAATTTGGAAAATATCCCAAGTGAAGGATTGGAAGAATGAAAACCGGTGGATTTGCGGTTTCGAGAAGTCAAAAATTATGAAAACCGGTGGATTTTGCAGTTTGGACACATTTGCAACACAGTTTTGCTGCATATAACTCTCTTCTTTTTATCCAAATAGGAAATCGTAAATGGCTTAAACCATCAAATTATACATAAATGTTGCCAATCTGTAAAAAAGCAAAGAGCAAAGAAATTGCCAATCTACCTAGCCATTTAGGTAGATAATATTACGAGTTACGACTCGTCCAATTCTTGATATGTTACAACTTAAAAAATCTTATCTCTTTGCATCTAATCGAAATACGTATATTTTTTAACAACTAATCACAAACTCGACAATCCATTCAACTAATTGTTTCTGTGCTTTCAGAAACTCATTGTGGAGGAATCGTTTGTGTAGGGTCAACGGAGAATAGTTCAAAGTCCACAAAAGTGTAAAACAGAGACCTTTCTGCTATTCGTTTTTATTGTTCCACTTCTTATCAATTTCCCCAAGCAGCAAAAACGAAATATACAATAAAAAATAATAATGGATTCTCCAACACATACACCTATAGGGTTTAGGTTGGTAAAATTGTTTATGTTTCTTTTTAATAACCTTCCTTGTTCTCTAAGCAACCCAGTTCTCTTGTCATACGACTGTGTTCGAGTGTGGAAACGTCACAGCAAAATCATCTCTGAAGCTTAGCTGCTTTGAATTGTCAACTTTGAAAAATAATATAAACCAAAAAAAAAACTTTGGAAAATAATAAATTTATATATAAGAAAAA
>NW_006256877.1:5876462-5892730 GCF_000478725.1 Eutrema salsugineum
TTCTACCATACCTCTCGGCTCTGTTCTTTACGCGTCCGGGTTCCGACAAGTCTTGGTCGTCTCCCAATTTCACTTTCTCCGTCTCCTTTGTTCCAGCGTCTTCCCCTGGTTCCTTTCTTGCCGCTGTTTCTTTCGCTGAAAACGTTCCCATATGGTCCGTAGGAAGCGTTGACTCTCGAGGATCTCTTCGTCTTTTCCCCTCTGGCTCACTCCGCCTTATCAGTGGCTCCAACACCACCGTCTGGGACTCTGGAACCGATCGTCTCGGCGTCGTTTCCGCATCAATCCAAGATTCCGGTAACTTTTTACTTCTAAACAACCGAAGCATCCCTGTCTGGTCTTCCTTCGATCACCCGACAGACACGATCGTCCAGTCGCAGAATCTCACCGCCGGTAAGGTTCTCCGATCTGGTGATTACTCGTTTCAGTTAGAGAGAAACGGGAATCTCACGCTTAGGTATAACAATAGCATAACTTACTGGAATCAAGAGCTACCTTCCTCCTTCAGCTCGAACCTATCTTCCCCTAGCTTAGGTTTACAGACTAACGGAGTTCTTGTGATCTTTGATTCAACTCTCCCTCGCGGAGCTGAAGCTGTTTACAGTGAAGATTACGGTGAAGGTAGCAATAAGTTTAGGTTCTTGAAGCTAGGCGATGATGGGAATTTGAGAATCTATAGTTATGATACTAGGAACAATGGCCCTGTTGCGGTTCAGTGGTCGGCTTTGCCTAACCAGTGTCTTGTTTATGGATATTGTGGAAACTTTGGGATTTGTAGTTACAAAGGTACCAATCCAATTTGCTTGTGTCCGTCTTTAAACTTTGATCCTGTTGATGCGAATGATAGAAGAAAAGGGTGCAAAAGAAAAGTAGAGCTAAGTGATTGCTTTGGCAACACAACCATGCTTGATTTGGATCACACTAGTTTGATTAAAAACCTAGATGACCCAAACTCGGAGGTTTTCTTTGTGGGTAGTTCGTCTTGCAGGTCGAATTGTCTTGTTGGCAGTTCTTGTCTTGCGTCTGTCTCTATGTCTGATGGGTCCGGAAATTGTTTGCTGAAAGGACCGGGTTCCTTCTTCACCGGGTACCAGGGCTCGTTGGTTTCAAGTACTACTTATGTTAAAGTGTGTGGTCCAGTGTTGCTTAATGCGCCTTTGATTGAAACAGAAGGCAACGATAGTAACTCGATGTGGAAGTTAAAACTCATACTTGGTACCCTTTAGCTCAATCCATTTGACAATACTCTTTATGTATTTAACACCTAAGTTTAAAGCCTTGTTTTTCTAAATCGCAGGAGTGTCAGCAGCTTCGATTGTGATTATCATTATTATGGTCGTGGTGATTGTGAGAGCAAAGAATGCGAGAAAAAATTATTGGAATGACGAAAACATTGAAGAAGTTGTGATGTTGAAACGATATAGTTACGCAAGAGTCAAGAAGATGACAAACTCATTTGCACATGTTCTCGGGAAAGGAGGATTTGGAACTGTCTATAAAGGGAAGTTACCCGAAGGAAACCAAGATGTTGCAGTGAAGATCTTGAAGGAGTCAAAGGGGAACGGAGAAGAGTTCATCAATGAAGTGGCTAGCATGAGTAGAACATCTCATGTTAATATTGTTTCTCTTGTTGGATTCTGTTATGAAGGTAACAAGAGAGCTATAATCTACGAGTTCATGCCAAATGGATCCCTCGACAGGTTTATTTCCGAGAATATGTCAACAAAGATGGACTGGGAAAAGTTATATGACATTGCGTTAGGTGTCTCTCGTGGCCTAGAGTATTTACACAATCGTTGTGTATCAAGGATTGTTCATTTTGACATAAAGCCGCAAAACATACTTATGGACAAAGATCTTTGTCCCAAGATTTCAGATTTCGGTCTTGCTAAGCTCTGCAAAAATAAAGAGAGCATCATGTCAATGCTAGATGCAAGAGGAACCTTTGGATACATTGCTCCTGAAGTGTTTTCAAAGAATTTTGGAGCAGTTTCACATAAGTCAGATGTCTATAGTTATGGGATGGTGGTTCTGGAGATGATTGGAGCAAGGAATACAGAAAAAGTTGAAAATTCTGGATCCAACAACAGTTCAGTGTACTTTCCAGATTGGATCTATAAGGATTTTGAGAGGGGAGAAATAATGAGGATTTTTGGAGATCAGATAACCGACGAAGAAGAGAAAATTGCAAAGAAACTGGTGTTGGTTGGTCTATGGTGTATTCAGACCAATCCATATCATCGTCCAGCAATGGTAAAAGTCATTGAAATGATAGAGGGGAGTATAGAGGCTATCCAGGTTCCACCTAAACCATTATGGTGTTTACCCACATTTAGAGTTCCAGAAAGTGTTGAAGATAATAATGAGACTTCAAACTTCAAGCTTCTCTAGCCCAAGTCGGGTTGGAAGAGGTACTCTCTATGGTGAAGATACTTTATGCTTTTCAAAAGAAGAGAGTGGATCTCTTACAATTTGTTGAGGTCTTGAGGTATTCTTGTAGGTTGTTCTTATAATATTTCTGATTTAATAAATGCTGATTCTATGCTTATGAGACGATGTTTTTTTAAACTATTTCTATTGTTTTTTCGGAAAGGATACAAGATACTTTGGAAGAAAGCAACATGAATTTAAATGACGCAAAATTAAGCTAGCAAGGGGTAGGTTTAGTTTCGAGTTGCCACGATCACCAACGAATTTATTTTTGTAAGTTTCTTGTTCAAATGTTACAACTCGATAGGGTTTCAACTATGACGCCATGTATCAAACATGTTCGATATTAGGGGTTATCTTTCTTCTCTTTTTTTTTTTTGACAGGAGATATTAGAGGTTACCTAAGTACTTAAAGCCTTGTAGTTATATATTTAAGATGATATTATTTGGATAGTATTAATCCGAGTAATACATGTATCCTAAATCGCATGCATAATGAATGATGAGTAATTTCTGCCAAGAATGAATAGGCTCGTCCAATTCTTGGTGTGTTACAAGTTGAGGAAATCATATCTCTTTGCCTATAATGGAAATTTAAATTTTACCAATATTGGAGTGGATTGGTTTATTCTGTTGTTCTGGTTTTCTTTAGCTGGTTCAACATTGTAAATTAATTGTAATTAGTTTGGTTTAGATCGGTTAGCTTCTTAGCAACTGTATATAAGTGTAACCAGATGAGATTCAACAATCTAATGAGAAAATATCTTTTCCCATAACAAACTTTTCATCGTCTTCTCCATTTTCTCAATCAACTAATATGGTATTAGAGCCATCCAAGCTCTAAATTCTGGTAATTTCTTCCGATTTGAGCTTCATTTTCGACTTCTTTGGTTCGATTTGAAGCTACAATGGTGTCTTTGAAGAATTTACCCCGTCGTTCTACTCGATCGAAAGCTTCGACGAGTTCAGCTCGCAAATCGACTCGATCTCTTCCGATGTTGCAGATCTTCCGAATACTCCTCCGGTGGCTCCAGCTCAAGTTTCCGGAAACTCGCGAAGCTCTGCACTCTATGAATCACAGGATCCGAGTCAATCTCCTTACTATATGCATAACGCAGATCATCCAGGTTTGCAAATCATCTTTCTCAAACTTGATGGTACGAACTACGATGATTGGAATGCTGCTATGTGTATCGCCTTAGATGCTAAGAATAAGATAGGATTTGTTGATGGATCTCTTCCTCGTCCTGCTGAATCGGATCCTATATTCCGCATCTGGTCTCGTTGTAACAGTATGGTGAAATCCTGGCTGTTAAACTCTGTTTCTCCTCAGATCTATCGTAGTGTGTTGCGAATGAATGATGCTACAGATATCTGGAGAGATTTGTATGGTAAATTTTATATGACAAATTTGCCAAGGACTTTTAATCTCACACAAGAGATACAGGATCTACGTCAAGGCAATATGTCTCTTTCCGATTACTACACTACTCTGAAAACCTTGTGGAGCAATCTGGAGAGTACTGAAGAACTTGATGAACCCTGCACATGTGGGAAAGCTGATCGTCTGCAACAGAAGGCAGAGAGAGCTAAGATTGTAAAATTTTTGGCTGGTCTCAATGAATCTTATGCCATCATTCTAAGACAGATTATTATGAAGAAGGTCTTACCAAGTTTGGCTGAAGTTTACAATATCTTAGACCAAGATGATAGCCAGAAAGGTTTCTCAAATGCGATGCCTTCTGCAGCTTTCCAGGTTTCTGAAAACGTTTCTCCTGGTGCACAGCAAGAAATGATTTGCTATGTACAATCTGGTCCAAACAAAGGTCGTCCTATTTGCTCATTTTGTAACAAAGTAGGTCACATTGCCGAACGTTGCTATAAGAAGAATGGTTTTCCTCCTGGATATGGTCAGAAGAATAAAGCACCTGACAAACCTCCGAAACCTTCTACTTCAGTTGCTGCTCAGGTTGCTACAGCTTCTCCAATTGACTCTGGAGGCAACAGTACAGAAGACTTTTTGACTAAGGAGCAGATACAAAACTTCATTGCTCTCTTTAGTTCACAACTTCAGCCTAAATCTGCCACTGATGCATCTTCTTCTACGCCTGCAACAAATCACTCTGGTATTTTCTTCTCTCCATCTACGATGAATTTTGTTGGTATACTCACTGTGTCCAATCATACATTGTCTAATACGACATGAGTGATAGACTCTGGAGCAACAAATCATGTTTGTCATGACAGGACACTATTTGTTTCAATAGATACATCTATTGCAAACTCAGTGAATCTACCAACAGGATCTACAGTGAGGATCAGTGGTATTGGATCAGTAGTGATAAACAAACATATCACTCTCAAGAATGTTTTGTTTATCCCTGAATTCCGTTTGAATCTGATAAGTATCAGCTGCTTGACTACTGATCTTAACTCCCATGTCATCTTTGATCCAAATTCTTGTGAGATTCAGGATCATACCAGGGCTGTGATGATTGGACAGGGTAGGAGGATTGGCAACCTTTATGTGCTCGATGTTCAAGCTCCATCAGTCTCAATCAACTCTGTTGTGGATATTGGCATTTGGCACCAAAAACTCGGCCATCCTTCCTTTGCTCGTCTAGATACTATCTCTGAAGCTTTGGGCACGACACGTCTCAAGAATAAAGGAGCAGCTTACTGTCATGTTTGTCACTTAGCCAAACAGAAGAAGTTGTCTTTTCCCTCTCTGAATAATGTTTGTAATACTCCATTTGAGCTGTTACACATAGACGTATGGGGACCCTTTTCAGTTGAGACAGTTGAAGGTTATAAATATTTTTTGACCATTGTTGATGATAATTCAAGAGCCACATGGGTTTATCTTCTTCGTACAAAATCAGAGGTTTTAACTGTGTTTCCAACATTCATCAATCAGATTGAAAACCAGTATGATAAACGGATCAAGGCTGTACGATCAGATAATGCGCCAGAGCTTAAGTTCACTGAATTATTTCAACAAAAGGGCATCACATCTTTTCACTCATGTCCAGAGACACCTGAACAAAATTCAGTAGTGGAAAGGAAACATCAGCACATATTAAATGTGGCAAGAGCTCTTATGTTTCAATCCGGAGTGGCTTTATCACTATGGGAAGATTGCATTCTCACTGCTGTCTTCTTAATCAATCGGACTCCTTCACCATTACTCTCCAACAAAACCCCATTGGAGATTCTAACTGGTAAAGCTCCTTCTTATGATCAGATTAAAACATTTGGATGTTTATGTTATGGATCTACTTCTCCAAAACAGAGACATAAATTTCAAGCAAGAGCCCGTGCTTGTGTGTTCTTGGGATATCCGGCTGGCTATAAAGGGTATAAGATCATGGATTTGGAGAGTCATCAAGTCTTCATTTCCAGGAATGAGGTGTTTCATGAAACCATTTTTCCCATGCTCCAAGGTCCAGCTTCGGAACAATGCATGGAATTCTTCACACCACGAGTCTCTTTGTCCTCAGATATACCATCCCCTAAATCACCACCTGAAATCTCCACTCCTTCCCCATTACCAAATTCAGTTTCAAATACTCGACCAAGAAATTTACCTGCCCACCTCCAAGATTACCATTGTTATTCTCTTGAAAACAATACTGAATATCCCATTTCTTCTTCCTTATCTTATGAGAAAGTATCTCCTAATCATCTCTCCTATATCAACTCTATCACCAAAATACCTATTCCTCATTCATATGCTGAGGCAAAGGATTCTAAAGAGTGATGTGAAGCGGTTGATAAGGAATTTGGTGCTATGGAATCAACTCAAACTTGGGAGGTTACATCTCTACCTCCGGGAAAGAAACCGGTGGGTTGTAAATGGGTTTTCACAGTAAAATTTTATGCAGATGGTACTCTAGAAAGGTATAAAGCACGGCTGGTTACGAAAGGTTTTACTCAGAAAGAAGGACTGGACTACACTGAAACGTTTTCCCCAGTTGCCAAACTCACTACAGTGAAACTCTTATTGAAAGTCTCTGCTTCGAAACAATGGCATCTTACACAGTTGGATGTTTCTAATGCTTTTCTTAATGGAGATTTAGAAGAAGAGGTTTTCATGAAACTTCCAGATGGATATGCTGACAGGAAGGGGGCCTCTTTGCCTCGTAATGCTGTTTTACGCCTCAAGAAGTCCATTTATGGTTTGAAACAGGCATCGAGACAGTGGTACAAGAAGTTTTCATCAGCTTTACTTGATTTGGGATTCACTAAAGGTGATGGTGATCATACTCTATTTGTCAAAGACTGTTATGATGGAAACTTTCTTGCAGTGCTTGTATACGTGGATGATATTGTTATAGCAAGCACAAATACAGAGTCTGCATCTCGACTCACCACAGCCTTAAAGCGATGTTTTAAACTTCGTGATTTGGGAAATCTGAAATATTTTTTGGGTTTGGAAATAGCTCGCAACTCTGCAGGGATCTCTTTATGTCAAAGAAAATATGCATTGGAGATCCTTACATCAGTTGGAATGCTTGGTTGCAAACCAGTTTCTACGCCAATGGTCCCAAACCTCAAGATTTCTAAGGAAGATGGAGATTTACTTCCTAACAAGGAGATGTATCGAAGTCTTGTAGGTCGTTTGATGTATCTTACCATCACAAGGCCGGATATTACCTTTGCTGTAAACAAGCTGTGCCAATTCTCATCTGCTCCTCGCACTACTCATCTCAAAGCTGTTTACAGGGTTCTACAATACATTAAGGGGACAATTGGTCAAGGGCTGTTCTACTCTGCAGATTCTGATCTTAATCTCAAGGGTTTTGCAGACTCTGATTGGGCTGCTTGTCAAGATAGCAGACGATCAACTACTGGCTTATGTATGTTTCTCGGATCCTCCTTGGTCTCTTGGAAATCTAAGAAACAGGACACGGTATCCCACTCATCTACGGAAGCGGAATATCGAGCTCTGTCTCTAGCTTCTCGGGAAATCACTTGGTTGGAGAAGTTACTTGTTGATTTGCGGATCCAGATTCCTACACCAGTATTATTCTCTGACAGTACCGCAGCTATTAACATTGCTACCAATCCGGTTTTTCACGAGAGAACTAAACACATCGAGAAAGATTGTCATGCAGTTCGTGAAAGATTGGACAGAGGGCTTCTTAAGACTCTACATGTGCGTACTGAAGATCAGGTAGCTGACATTCTCACCAAGCCACTCTTCCCTCATCAGTTTGATTATCTAAAATACAAGATGAGCATTCTCAACATTTTCGAATGCACATCTTGAGGGGGCCTATTGGAGTGGATTGGTTTATTCTGTTGTTCTGGTTTCCTTTAGCTGGTTCAACATTGTAAATTAATTGTAATTAGTTTGGTTTAGATCGGTTAGCTTCTTAGCAACTGTATATAAGTGTAACCAGATGAGATTCAACAATCTAATGAGAAAATATCTTTTCCCATAACAAACTTTTCATCCTCTTCTCCATTTTCTCAATCAACTAATAACCAACTAACAACAAACTTGACAATCCATTCAGACTAATTGGTTTGGGGCTTCTGAAACTCCCTTATCCAAGACTCGTCTCAGTAGGGTCAACAGAGACTTGTCCAAAGTCCACTATTCAAACAAAAGTGTGAAACAGATGACCTTTCCTGCTTCTTGGCTTAATTTCCTTCTGTAGAGTTTTTGTTTTCTATACTTTTCCTCTTCTAAACAATTTATCCAAGAAACGGTGATGGATTATACGGAAATAAGGTTTAGTTTGGTGATATTGTTCATGTTCCTTTTTCATAGCCTACCTTGTTCTCTAAGCAACCCAGCTCTCTTGTCATGCGACTCTGTGTTAGAGTGTGGAAACATCACAGCGAAATTCCCCTTTTGGGGAGGAAAATTGTGGCGTACCTTGTGGTCATCCATCTCTGAAGCTTAGCTGCGACAGAGTTTCAAACAAAACCTCTCTAAATATCTCCAACATCGTTTCCAATGTCCCTCACATAAACAACACATTCAAAACTCTTAAACTTGCTTTACACGAGAGGGGCTATAGGATACATTGCTCCAGAGTTGTTTTCGAGAATATAAGGAACCATGTATAGCTGTTCGACTTTTTAAGCTCCAATTCCCTATTAAGTATGATATTGTCCGCTTTGGGTCAAAGTGGCAAAGCTTTGTTTTTAGGTTCCTTTCCAAAAGGCATCATATTAATTACTTTTTGACATGACTTATATATTAGACATTCTTTATCTAAACTTCCGATGTGTGACTTGGATTGATATCCCAACAATCCCATCTTCAAGCCAAAACCACACAAACCTGTGGCTTCTCCACCTTTTTTTAAAGCACATGTCCAACTCTCTATTAGTATGATATTGTCTGCTTTGAACCCAAGTGGCAAAGCCTGCACGGATTTGTTTTTAGATTTTTTCCGAAAAGACTTCATACTAATTACTTTTTGACATAACTTATATATTATACATTCTTTGTCTAAACTTCTTGACTTAGATTGATATCTCAACAATAGCTATGGAATGTTGGTTCTTGAGATGTTCAGAGCAAGAAACAAAGAAAGAGTCGAACAAGCAAATTTCGAACAACAGCTTGGTTTACTTTCCGGGATTGGATCTACAAGGATCTTGTAAATGGAGATTATCCAAGGCTTCTTGGGATGAATTAACTCAAGAAGAGAAAGATATTGCGAGAAAGATGATCATGGTTGGTCTTTGGTGCTTTCAGTTCTGCCCATCAAATCGTCCATCGATGAACAAAGCTGTAGAGATGATGGAAGGAAGTTTGGATTCTCTGAAAGCTCCTCTTAAGTCTCTTTTGCATATGCCAGTGCAAAATATTTTTGAGACACCGCGGGCATCATGGTGAAAGCTCAATTTACTCAGAAGTATGATAACCTACAAAACCACAAATATATCCAAATCTGGTTTTGAGTTATTGTCTAAACTAAAATCGAAACTGTTTTTTTTGGTATTGTTCAAGCTCTGTTTTGAATATAATAATGTTCTCATTATTTCCTTTTGGTCTAAGTAATAAGTTAGTGTATACAAGGCACTAAATTGTTGTATATATCAGATTAAACCTGTCAAAGTAGTCAGTCATTACAGCATTTTCGTATCATGACAAAGTTACATCCAAATATGAAATCAAGACTTTTGAGTTTTGATCTGTTTCTGTCAGAAAATACATACAACAAACCTGAATAAACAACATAACCACACACATCATAAAATTTATGCAGCAACATATCAAAAGGCTTCAGAAGAATAAACAAAAATACATGGATTACATAAACAGGAGTTACAACAAATACCCTGTTTTGAGCGATGGCTCGACCCTTTTTATGTCACCAGACCAGACCTTTTTTTCTTCTAAACCTATCAACGCTCATCCGAGACTTCTCGGGTTTACTAGTCTTCTTAGATTTTTCCAGCTGACTGTCTACACTGTTTCTAGAAACTTCCGGAAGGCAGCAGCCTAGTTGAAACGTATCAGCACGTCCGTTTTCTGAAGGCTTGCTCGGGTTTTTGGTTGCATCCGTTGCTGCAGCAGTCTTGTTTGAGCCGTTTCTTGGTCCCTTGGTTTTGGAAATCGATATTACAAATTTCTTCAGATGTTTTATGAACTCTGGATAGAGTTCTAGATTGCAGTGTCCTCCTCCAGATACCCATAAAGGGTCATACTTCTCTTTGGAAAGTTCCCAAAGTTGTTTTCCATGAGACCAATCAACTACTTCATCTGCAGTTCCCTAAAAGACCAAACAAAAGAGATAAAAAAACCTTAGTGATAATGTCACTGATTTGTTTAAGACAGAACACAATGATAGTAATTGATCCCATAAGAGAAGACAGATCATTCTCTATTGGAAGATTACTTTTTTTTTTTGGTTAGTAAAAAACAGAGAAAGTTTAAGACACAACACATTGATTTATTCAGCTAATGAGAAGTGGCCCCATAAAAGAAGACAGATCATTCTCTCTATTGATGGCTACCAAACTAATCTTTCCATAAATTCAACAACTTGAGTATCACCAAACATTTTCTTATCAAATGGTCCTATTCACCTACAAATTGTGATTCTTTGCAAGAATCTGTGGAGGGAGGCAATGGATGACAACTCCATTCATCAATAATGTGAAGATTAAAGGAAAAAGAAAAATCAGAGATGAGCATCACTCACATGGATTACTAAGACAGGACAGGTAACAGCAGTGATCTTGTCGATGTTCTGAAACGAGGAACTGTGCGTGTAAGCATTTATACATGGAAAAAGGACAAATATGGAAGAATGTGTGCTAAATTACCTTGTAAATGTCAAACCAATATGTTCGTTTAACCGGGTACAAAACTCTCATCCCAGACAGAATAGGACTGTGCAAAACCACCCCTCTTAAATTAGGCGTGCGTGAAGCTAAATCAATCGTGGGTCCGCTACCAACAGACTGACCATATAATATCAGTTGATCATCTTTTACCCCATACTGTTCTTTGAGGCAGTTATATGATGCATCTATATCAGCATATGTGTTACACTCGCTTGCCTGATTCAAGTAACATACTTTTATGCATCAGAAACAATACATCGAGTCTATAAAGTTTCGTTATTTCGAACTGAAAAATGTTAGAAAGCTCACCTTTCCAGTGGACTGGCCATAACCAGAGTAATCATACCTGTAAAAGGAAAAACCAAAACGACAGATTAAAAGAACTATCAGCTACTCAACATTGGATAACAAACACTTAAAGAAACGACGCAAGCAAAACAAACACAAGCAAAAGTAACAATTTTTCGAGTCTTTACGATAATAGAGTAGATGTAGAGAAATGCATATAAGTCAGATGTTAATACATTAAGCAAGTATATGTATATGAACATATACAAAGTGCATTCACAGACTCCAAAATTCTTCTTATGACACAGAGGAAGAGTATGACTGATACAGTAGCAGTAAAAAAAATTGGCATTACAAGATTCCAACTATTTCTATAGAAATGCCAAAACATTTGGGGAAAAAACTTGATCTCAGACTTATTAAATGGAGACTACATTGAAATTAATTCTTTGGGTCAACAAGTCCCAGAATGTTTTGCTATAATCACATAAGATTTGTCATTATATGGTAACATTTTCTGACTAAAAAAAAAACAAATCTTCATAAAATCACCAATCCAAAAACGCAAGCTTTTATTCAATTTTACAATTGGCAAAGAGAAGTCAAATTTGGAAAGAAAAATCCAAAAAAAAACCCCAAATGTTCCGTTCTAATAGCATCAAAGCCCTGAAATTGAAGCTCTTTGAAAGAGAGAAAGAGAGAGTTTTTACCCCATGAGATTAACACGGAGGCGATTGCTAAGCTCGACGAAAAGCTCAAACATCTGACCCAAATCGGCGGCGTTTCCATGGGAATACAGAAGCGTACCATTAGCTTTTGGGTGCTTCACATAAATCGCCACGATCTCGTTTCCACGACGAGTTCGTAGCTTCAGAACGTCAACGTCGTCGCGGCGAGGAACCTCGGTTATGTACAATCGGTGGTCAACGGAGGAGGAGCTATTATCGTCGGATATTAAGCCGTAAGACGGTGGTGTTGGCGGGAAAAAAGCGAATTTAGCGGCGATCGATGAAGTTACTCCTCCCATGGCGATTTTGTTGATGATGATTCTCTTATCATCACACACCAGAACCACCTCTTACTCATAAATTACTTTACCCTCTTTCTTTCTCTTTCCCGATTGAAATTACAGAAAACCCTAGATTTTTCTCCTTTTTAGGTTTCCGAGATCTTAAGGAAAAAAAGAAAGGAGAAAACGACAGAACAATGAAAAGGAGAAGTGGGAGATAAAGAAGGAAAAGTGAGATAAGCTTGGCAAGTTGAAAAAGCAAAGCGGAGAGGAGAAGAAGAATTAGATTTGAGATTTAACGTTTCGAAGACGGTGGCGCGTGAGATAAATAAGCGGCGCGTGTTGGATGAGACCAATAGACGTGAAGTGTCTCGTTATAAAAATCGGCAAAAAAATATTATATCAATCGTGCTTGTCTCGAAAATGGCCGTTGTGAGACGCAGCTTTCAATTACATTTAATATTTCATTTCTTGTCAACATTTGTTTTATTTGTTTTTGTCAACATTTTATTATATTTTATTTTCGTAAGAATCAATTGAGTTAGCTAATCCAAAAAGAAAAAAAAAATATCCATTTGTGTTATCAAAGCTTCGCGTTAGTCGGCCAAAAATATAAATAAATGTTTAATTAATTATTGAGTGACATTATTGTTTAGAAATTAGATAAAGAAAGTGTATAACACAAAATTCTGCTCTGTAAATGATTCAAAAACACATAATTTTTATAAAATTTTTTTAAAAAAATTTAGATGTAATTCAAAAACATTAAGAAACCTAGTAGCAAATTTTCTTCTATGTCTTAACATTTACACCAAAAAACAAAAACAAAAAAATTCTATGTCACGTTTTTAATTATTAGGGAAGAAGAAAATGAATGATTTCTATTTCTTTAAATTTGTAATTAATTTATTTTAAAGATAAGAAAATACCAGATATATCTCTACATTTTCAAATTATTCGTTTATTAAATTTTCAAAAAAACATATTACATTGCATTTTTAAAACGGAAGAGGCACTTCCATGCTTGTATTATTCTTCAAATTAATTAGCTTTTTCTATTTATTTATTAATTAGAACATGTGATGAATCCTTACTTTTTTTATTAGTTTTACTTCTTAATTTCCCTTATAAAAAATGTTTTCGTTTTCCCAATAGACTTTTTTTTTATTTCCATGCAAACTACATAATAATTATAAAGGTGTTTCTCTAATACTTTTTGGGGACTTTGTAAGAGTTGATTCGTTGTTGGGATTTTCTATGTTTGGAAATGTCTTTTGTGAGGGTTAGTCAAAAACTTTTTTTTTGAATTGGTTACCCTTTCGAGTATTTCTTTTGCTTGTTTAGTTTACCTCTTCTATTATTTATCTCAGAGAAAGTCGGTGTAAGAGATTCACGGTGGCGGATTGCAACGATGATTAAACCGCAGTTTATAAGATAACATTAAGATTTAGATTTAGCGGAAAACAAAATTTATAGTTTCGATGAGATTTAAGAAAAAGATTATTAATGTTTAGATTTTTATAATTCTATGATGATTTATATATGAAACATATATTTTCAAATGAAGGAGATGGACATTGTTGTTATGGATAATGATTATCCATTTTTATATTAAAATCTTATTTTTTACCGACTTCGAGTGATAAGTCACCGCTTCCTTATTTGTATAAATACATGTTATTATGCGTGTAACGTGAAGGAAGTAATAAGAAGAGAAAATCATTTTTCTCTCAACTCTCGTGTATTTCTCCCTCTCCTTTCTATTGTTTAATATAATATAACTAGGTGAAATTCCGCGCGATGCACGGATTTACGAAGTCCATGAAACTGAGTACTTATTTTTTTTTTATAATATCAAAACGCTATTGTATTATAAAAACTTTTAATTTTGGAAGAACATTCATAGTCATCAAATTGGTTAGTTGGATAATTGTATTTTAAAAAAATTCATTAATTCTGCAAACACCATTACTGTTTTGTATTCTATTTGTTTTATGTTTGATTCTCGACAAACAATCATTAATAGGAAAAGAATAAGTAAACTAAAATGTCATTTAATAAATAATTAAATAAACCATTTAAATAGTAAAACTCTAAACCTTAAAAAAAAACTATTGTTTCCTTACATTCTGAAAGACGGCTTTGTATACAACGTTCAAAGTTTTGGTTTGTGGCTGACCCATTGTATCTGTTATCAGAATCTTCAAACCAGCTCTTGAAGTAACATGTGATATAGCCACATAAAGTTGTCAATGGGAAAATAGTGGTTTTGGTAAATACAAGCCAACCTTTTGCAAAGTCTGTCCTTGACTTTTATTGATAGTCATTGCATAGGCGATAGCTACCGGAAATTGTCTACGCCTCATTCTAAAAGAAAATCTTGTCTCTGTAGGGGAAACAAACATTTGTGGGATCAAGACCATTTGACCAATATATTCTCCAGTTATGTGGCTAGCTTGAATAACATGTTTGGCCAGCTGTGTTACCAAGAGTCTTGTTCCATTGCATAAACCACCTCTAGGGTCAATATTCCGAAGCAACATAATAGGTGTCCCTATTTTCAATTTCAATTCATGGTTTGGCAATCCTAAGATCTTAATACTATTAAGATATTCCTGTGTGTAAACTTTCTCGTCAATCTTGCCCTTATCAGAAGTATCGATGCTGTCCGAGCTTAAATATGTATGTTCCTCAGCTAGAAAAATGTTTTACGAAGTTCAGTTGATCACATTATGAAGCTCATGTGTAAGATTGTATGTATAAAGCGTTAAATATGTTTACCTTTTATTTCTGACAACATGTATTCGTTTATTAATCCCACGTCTGCATTTCTCGGCTAAGAATTGTTCTGTCTTGAAAAAATTTTGGATCTCTTTCCGATATGTATGAATCACCATACACTTCTCTTACTATCTCTTTAACAGGATCAGCACATTCTTTTATCAGTAAATCGTCAGGGATTTCAATCTCTGCTTCATCGTTGTCAGTCGAAATAATTTTGTTGTCTCCTACATCTAAAATCCCCTTTGAAAAAGCCTCTAGCTCATTAACATTATCACCTCCAACACCATTTTGAAGCCTCATATTCTTGGTTAGTTCTAAAGTTGTACAACTGTCCCATAAAGTAGAAGAATTTATGGTAGCCATAAGAGTTTAGGTGCTATTACCTCCTACAATAACAGGCAATATTTGCTTGAAATCTCCTCCGAATACAATGACTTTCCCACCAAAAACGTCATCATTTTTTAGTATATCACGCATACTTCTATCCAGAAATAAATGTTGTAAACTAAAACTAAAAATAATTAAAAACAATTATTTAATATATACATAATAAAATAAAGCAAATCCAAAAAGGAAACACCATCTAAAATTAACAAAATATATATTTACTATTGAGCTCACAAATCAATTGAATTAAGACAAAAGCGAGTTTTTCGTCTTTACATAATTGTTTTTCTTCTTTATCCTTTTTATCTTTTAATTTTTCTTTTTTTTTTCTTCATCATCTTCCATCTTTATCTCTCCTTCTTCTCTCACGTTTTCTTCTTAGTTTTCTTTCATTTTCTTTTATTTATTTTTCTTTCTCTTCTTCATTCTATATCTCTTTTGTTACTTCTTATTCTTTAAGTTTTTTTTTGGTCACATCTTCTTCTTGTTTTCTGTTTTCCTCATCTTCTTCCTATTTTACTTCTTCTTCTTCTTCTTCATCGCCTTTATCTTCTTCGTTCTCTCCGACTTTATATTTTTTTATTTTCTTTTATTTGTTTATATCAATTAAATATATGTACTTGAAAACTTTAACTATTTCTCTCTCCTCATTCATATGTCCACCCCTCTTTTAATATTTATCTCTCATTCTCTCCTTTCCCCCTCATCCTAAATTTATATATATCATATGATTTAGATAACTACATTTAAAATAAGAAGTATTTCGAAAATAAAAAATAGGAACACAAAAATATGAGCTAACATAGATTGAACATCATGTACCTATAAGGTTAACTCTCTCTACCATTTCTCTCTCTCTCTCTCTCTCTCTCTCTCTCTCTCTCTTTCTCTCCCTCACACTCTCTCTCTCCATCGACATGTCCCTAAAGCATCTATATGTCCATGAAAGCTTTAACTCAATTTCTCTCTGTCTCCCCTATCTCCAAATTCATCACCCATTTCCCCTTCTTATTCTTCAATATTTTTTGTCTTGTCATAATTTTTCTTATTATGA